>NW_026665086.1:0-1483 GCF_009828535.3 Hylobates moloch | reverse complement strand
TTATTATACTTTAGGGTTTTAGGGTACATGTGCACAATGTGCAGGATTGTTACATATGTATCCATGTGCCATGTTGATTTCCTGCACCCATTAACTCATCATTTAGCATTAGGTGTATCTCCTAATGCTGTCCCTCCCCCCTCCCCCCACCCCACAACAGTCCCCGGAGTGTGATGTTCCCCTTCCTGTGTCCATGAGTTCTCATTGTTCAATTCCCACCTATGAGTGAGAACATGCGGTGTTTGGTTTTTTGTCCTTGCGATAGTTTACTGAGAATGATGTTTTCCAGTTTCATCCATGTCCCTACAAAGGACACGAACTCATCATTTTTTATGGCTGCATAGTATTCCATGGTGTATATGTGCCACATTTTCTTAATCCAGTCTATCGTTGTTGGACATTTGGGTTGGTTCCAACTCTTTGCTATTGTGAATAGTGCTGCAATAAACATACGTGTGCATGTGTCTTTATAGCAGCATGATTTATAGTCCTTTGGGTATATACCCAGTAATGGGATGGCTGGGTCAAATGGTATTTCTAGTTCGAGATCCCTGAGGAACCGCCACACTGACTTCCAGAATGGTTGAACTAGTTTACAGTCCCACCAACAGTGTAAAAGTGTTCCTATTTCTCCACATCCTCTCCAGCACCTGTTGTTTCCTGATTTTTTAATGATGGCCATTCTAACTGGTGTGAGATGGTATCTCACTGTGGTTTTGATTTGCATTTCTCTGATGGCCAGTGATGATGAGCATTTCTTCATGTGTTTTCTGGCTGCATAAATGTCTTCTTTTGAGAAGTGTCTGTTCATGTCCTTTGCCCACTTTTTGATGGGGTTGTTTGTTTTTTTCTTGTAAATTTGTTTGAGTTCATTGTAGATTCTGGATATTAGCCCTTTGTCAGATGAGTAGGTTGCAAAAATTTTCTCCCATTCTGTAGGTTGCCTGTTCACTCTGATGGTAGTTTCTTTTGCTGTGCAGAAGCTCTTTAGTTTAATGAGATCCCATTTGTCAATTTTGGCTTTTGTTGCCATTGCTTTTGGTGTTTTAGACATGAAGTCCTTGCCCACGCCTATGGCCTGAATGGTATTGCCTAGGTTTTCTTGTAGGATTTTAATGGTTTTAGGTCTAACATTTAAGTCTTTAATCCATCTTGAATTAATTTTTGTATAAGGTGTAAGGAAAGGATCCAGTTTCAGCTTTCTACATATGGCTAGCCCGTTTTCCCAGCACCATTTATTAAATAGGGAATCCTTTCCCCATTTCTTGTTTTTGTCAGGTTTGTCAAAGATCAGATAGTTGTAGATATGCGGCATCATTTCTGAGGGCTCTGTTCTGTTCCATTGATCTATATCTCTGTTGTGGTACCAGGACCATGCTGTTTTGGTTACTGTAGCCTTGTAGTATAGTTTGAAGTCAGGTAGTGTGATGCCTCCAGCTTTGTTCTTTTGGCTTAGGATTGACTTGGTGATGCAGGCTCTTTT
>NW_026665085.1:0-1706 GCF_009828535.3 Hylobates moloch | reverse complement strand
AAAAAAAAAAATGGTTGCCATTGTTATCAGGATCACGGATTCTGTTACTGCAAAACTTAGCAACTTGAAATGATACATATTTAATATCTCACAGTTTTTTAGGTCAGGAATTCAGGCACAGTTCATCTAGGTGGGTCCTCTGCCTCAGAGTCTTCCTGAGACTGTTATTACAGTGTCAGCCCAGGGTCCCTAACAAGGCTGCAATCAAGGCGTCAGCCCAGGCTGCAGTCATCTCAACATTCAACTGAAGTAGCATCCACTTCCAGTTTCACACCATGGTTGCTAGCATGATACAGTTTCTCACAAGCTACTGGACTGAGAACCTCACTTTGTTGCTGGCTGTTTGCAAGAGGCTTCCCTGGTAGGTCTTTCCATCAAAGCAAGCACAGGAGATGACCCAGGGAGAGAGAATATCAGCAAGACAGAAGTCACAGTCTTCATAACCTAGTCATGGAAATAACACCCCGTCACTTTTGTGAGAAGCAAGTCACAAAGTTCAGCTACACTCAAGAAGAGAATATTACAAAGGCTTTAAACACCAGAAAGTGGGGACCACTAAAATATATATCAGAAGCTGCCTGCCACAACTACATATACACTTTGCACCTGTTTTTTCCACATAAGAATAAATCACATAAATTAACTGCTCTCAGTTTCTAGAGACTGCATAGTGTTTTCATGACTGCATAGTGTTCCATTGCGTGCCATGTAACCAATTTTTTATAGTTGAGCATTCATTTCCCATATTTTACTTTTACAGTGACATAATCAATAGCCCTCTATATTTGTTATTTTATATTTGTATACAAGTACCTCAAAAGTAAGTCCCTAAAAATGGTCTTTATGTAAGTACACATTTAATTTTATTAGATGTTGTCAAATTCCCTTTCATAAGAATTATAACATTTTGCCCTCACAATAACAGTATGTGTAAATTTCTGTTTCCCCACAGACTCATCAACAAAGTATATTGTCAACATTTTATGTGTTCCCCAATTTGAAAGGTAAAAATGTACTTTCAATCTTTTCACATATTTAAATGTCATTAGATATCTTCTCTGTGAACTGTTTATATCTTTTACCCATTTTTTTCTAACAAGTTTTGGCCTTATTTCCCCTCACTTTTTATTAGTCCCTTCATATATTAAGTAAATTGGCCTATTGTCTGTTATAGAAGTTGTAAATATTTCCACCTAGTTGGTAATTCGTCTTTTGACTTGCTGATAATTTTTTCCTGTGCAAATGTTTTATATAGTCAAGTTTATTAATCTTTCCTTTTATTACTTGTGAATTTTGAGTCATAAATAGAAAGCCTTTCCTACACCAAAGTTGTAGAGGAATTCAGTGATGTTATCTTTTGGTACTTGAATGTTTTCATTTTTTTGACTTAAGTCTCTGATCCATTTGTGGTTTATTCTACTGTTTTATATAAAGCATAGATACAATTTTATCTTTTTTGAAATGGCCAGTTTTCTCAACACCACTTATTTTTAAAGCTCATCTCTTCCACAGAGAACTTAGATATCATCTTTATTAGATACTAAATTTCAACATGCATTTGGGTCTATTCCTGGAACTTCCATTCTGTTCCATTAGACTATCCCTTTTATTGATGTTCTTTTTTAGGATTTTCTGAGTACCTTTTTCATGATTTGTATACATAAATTTTATTAGCAACTTGTCTAACTCCAGAAAGAAAAAAAAAA
>NW_026665084.1:0-1706 GCF_009828535.3 Hylobates moloch | reverse complement strand
CTGAAAACAAAAACCAACTGGTGGGCACTATCATTTCCCCATCTTATAAATGAGGAAGTTGCAAATCAGGAAGGCCAAGTACCTTGCCCAAGATCACACAGCTTATGAGAGGAGAGCTGAGATTTGGAGCCAGATTTGTCTGAAACCCAAGTCTCCCAGAGTTTTGCATTACACCATGCTGCTTGAAGAGCCCTCTCCGTTTCAGGAGGCTAGTCTTGGAGAATGGGTGGTCTGTGCACAATATCAAAGGATCAATAGAAAGGCATGTGTCTTTCTGGAGAGTCACATGGGAATTCTGAATTCAGGGCCATAAGATTTAAAAGCACAATTCAGTGCCCCACCTCCTTACATCAAACATATGGCCAATCTTAAGAGAACTTTAAACAAATATCTCCCTTTAAAAGCTGATACTTCAGGGCAACTTTGAAGCAAGCCATTGGATAAAATTAGATATCTTTGTTTCCTTTCTTTCATCCTTAATTCCCTTGTGTACTTCTTGTTTAGCCTCAAAATCTCTTCAGCCTTCATCTCTGCTGTCAGATAGAATTTTCCTTTCTATTTTGTCTCTCCCTCTCATAGCCTGAAAGAACACGTTAAGTGGAGGCAAGGAGGTAAAGGAGAGAAAGGTGATTTCTCTCCTCTAACATTTCTTCCTTCTTCCCTTTCATGAGTAAAAGAAAAAATGCCCCACTTATTAGGTTTACTCCAGTCATACAAAGTTTTATAGCCGTTTTGCCGGGACAGTTTTTCTTTGTGTGTGTGTATTTCCATCCCTGCTTCCCTATTAGAGTTCACTTCGCATTCCATCCTTCCACAAGAGTGCCTCAAGCAGGGAGTTGCTTACATACATTGCTGAGGTTACTGCTAAATTTCTTAGCTAGTTCCCCATAGAAACAACTGACATATTTACAAACCACTCTAGAAAATTGAAAGAGACCATATGTATTCCATCTGAACGAAATAATTTGAATAAAATTTGAACTGAAAATTAAACCAGTTTTATGACAAGGCCCCTTCTATCTACCTTTTTATTAGTGTCCTCTTCTCTTCCCAGCATCTCTCTTTCTCTGTTGCTAGGTGTTCTTCCCCCCGCAGCTCTGTCAGGAGCCCAAGAGCCCCTACCCCTAACCCCACCTCGACATTAACACAAAACTGGCTGGAAGCATGTAGACCAGCGGTCAGTGATTCTCGACTCTGATTGCATGACGGAATCATCTGGGGACTTAGGGAAATCAATTGTCTTAGGGATAAAATGCAAACCACAGTAACCATGAAACATGAAAAATTAAGAATATAACCAATGACAAGAGCAAATGTTACAACATGAACAACATCTTATTAGCTAAATGTTACCCCAGATGAACCAATCATATCCATAACCTCAGATACTTATCATTACTTTGTGGTAAGAACATTTAAAATCTACTCTTTTTGCAATTTGAAATATACATTATTATTAAATATAGTCATGCTGTGCAATAGATCACTAGAACTTATTCCTTTTGTCTAACTGAACTTTGTACCCTTTGATTTGCATTTCCCTTTTCCCTGCCTATCCCCCACCCCCAGCCTCTGGTAATCACCATTCTACTCTCTACTTCTATGAGTTTGACTTTTTAAAATTCCACATATGAGTGAGATCATGTGGTATTTGTCTTTCTGTGGCTGGCTGATTTCACTTAGCATAATATCCTCTAGATTCATTC
>NW_026665083.1:0-1706 GCF_009828535.3 Hylobates moloch | reverse complement strand
AGGATGTGGAGAAATAGGAACACTTTTACACTGTTGGTGGGACTGTAAACTAGTTCAACCATTGTGGAAGTCAGTGTGGCGATTCCTCAGGGATCTCGAACTAGAAATACCATTTGACCCAGCCATCCCATTACTGGGTATATACCCAAAGGACTATAAATCATGCTGCTATAAAGACACATGCACACGTATGTTTATTGCGGAACTATTCACAATAGCAAAGAGTTGGAACCCACCCAAATGTCCAACAACGATAGACTGGATTAAGAAAGTGTGGCACATATACACCATGGAATACTATGCAGCCATAAAAAATGATGAGTTCGTGTCCTTTGTAGGGACATGGATGAAACTGGAAAACATCATTCTCAGTAAACTATCGCAAGGACAAAAAACCAAACACCACATGTTCTCACTCATAGGTGGGAATTGAACAATGAGAACTCATGGACACAGGAAGGGGAATATCACACTCTGGGGACTGTTGTGGGGTGGGGGGAGGGGGGAGGGACAGCATTAGGAGATACACCTAATGCTAAATGACGAGTTAATGGGTGCAGGAAATCAACATGGCACATGGATGCATATGTAACAAACCTGCACATTGTGTACATGTACCCTAACACCCTAAAGTATAATTAAAAAAAAAAAAAAAAACTACACAGAAGGATTCTGTGAAACTTCTTTCTGATCTGTGCATTCAACTAACAGAGTTGAACCTTACTTTTGATTGTAAACTTCTGAAACACTCTTTCTGTAGAAAGTGCAAGTGGACATTCGGAGCACTATGAGGCCTATGGTGGAAAAGGTATATCTTCAAATAAAAACTACACAGAAGCATTCTGAGAAACTTCTTTGTGATCTGTGCATTCAAGTAACAGAGTTGAACCTTACTTTTGATTGAGGAGTTGTGAAACACTCTTTCTGTAGAAACTGGAAGTGGACATTCATTGCGCTTAGAGGCCTATAGTGGAAAAAGGAATATCTTCAAATAAAAACTACACAGAAGCATTCTGTGAAACTTATTTCTGTTCTGTGCATTCAACTAACGGAGTTGAAACTTCCCTTTGTTTGAGCAGTTCAAATACACTCTTTCTGTAGAAACTGAAATTGGACATTCGGAGCGCTAAGAGGCCTTTAGTGGAAAAACGAGTATCTTCTAACAAAAACTACACAGAAGCATTCTGTGAAACTTCTCTCTGATCTGTGCATTCAACTAACAGAGTTGAACCTTACTTTTGATTGAGCAGTTTGAAACTCTCTTTCTGTAGAAACTGCAAGTGGACATTCCGAGCTCTAAAAGGCCTATTGTGGAAAAAGGAATATCTTCAAATAAAAACTACACAGAAACATTCTGTGAAACTTCTTTCTGATCTGTGCATTCAACTAACAGAGTTGACTCTTACTTTTGATTGAGCAGTTTGAAACTCTCTTTCTGTAGAAACTGCAAGTGGACATTCCGAGCTCTAAGAGGCCTATAGTGGAAAAAGGAATATCTTCAAATAAAAACTACACAGAAACATTCTGTGAAACTTCTTTCTGATCTGTGCATTCAACTAACAGAGTTGAACCTTACCTTTGATTGAGCAGTTAAGAAACACTATTTCTGTAGAAACTGCAAGTGGACATTTGGAGCGCTAGGAGACCTATAGTGGAAAAAGTAATATCTTCAAATAAAAACTACACAGAAGCATTCTGTGAAACTT
>NW_026665082.1:0-1706 GCF_009828535.3 Hylobates moloch | reverse complement strand
TTTTTTTTTTTTTTTTTTTTTTTTTTTTTTAAGAGACAGGGTCTCACAGCTCACTGCATCCTCAACCCCCTGGGCTCAAGGGATCCTCCCACCTCAGCTTCCCAATTAGCTGGGAATACAGATATGAACCACCATGCCCAGCTAACTTTTGTGTTTTTTGTAGAGATAGGGTTTCACCATGTTGCCCAGGCTGGTCTTGAATTCTAGGCTCAAGCCATCCGCCCGCCTTGGCCTCCCAAAGTGCTGGGATTATAGGCGTGAGCCACCAGGCCCGGCCTTATTTTTTTTACTATCTTATTTGTTGAGACAGGGTTTTGCTCTTGTTGCCCAGGCTGGAGTACAGTGCTGCCATCTCAGCTCACTGCAACCTCCGCCTCCCAGCTTCAAGCAATTCTCCTGCCTCAGCCTCAGCCTCCTGAGTAATTGGAATTGCAGGCATGTGCCACCACGCCCGGCTAATTTTTTGTATTTTTAGTAGAGATGGGTTTCACCATGTTGGCCAGGCTGGTCTCAAACTCCTGACCTCAGGTGATCCACCCGCCTCGGCCTCCCAAGGGAGGCTGGGATTATAGATGTGAGCCTCCATGGCCATCCCATAGCTACCTTTGGACATTTGCATTGTTTGGGGGTTTTAGCTCTCATAGACCTGGACTCTCTTGAACTGACAAATTTGGCACACTTGAGCCAAGAACCTTGTGACTTCCTGAATCATTTGCCTCCTGAGTTGTTGCAATGTCTCCTTAGTGTTTGCCTCCTGCCTTCTCAGTCCCTACTGCCCTGGCCTTTTTCCTTGCTCCATTTCTGTCTCTTCCACCCCATCTTGCCAGTGCAGCTATGAATCTGGCCATAGGGGCAAGGAAGCATGTCATTTGGCAGGAGCTTCTGTGGTGCATAGAGAGAAGGCACTAGAAGCCCCTTGAGGGTTTCCACTTGAACGAAAGTCTTCAGTGATGTTCGGGCATTTCAGACACCCTCAAATGCCTCCAAAGACTCCCACCAAGAGCTACTGAAACTGAAGCATAGATGAGATCGAAGACTCAGTGCCTTGCGATTCCATTTCGGATTTTCCAGAGACCAGCCCAGCAGCTGCTGCCTACCACTGTCCTTGCTGAAGCTGGGAAGGGTCACTCCCAGCAGGCTTGGCTCTGTCTGCCTGTATTTTGCTCCTGCCCCCAGCATGGTTTCTGGTACCCTATAGAGAGAATCAGCTTAGAGATCCAAGTTGGTTTTATTTTTAGAAATAAAGATCACTCAGTCCCAGCTTGCTGAGGCTTGTTTGGAGAACGAAAACAGGGAAAGGCCTCATATTTTTCCAAAGTTCAAGTTGGAGTGGCGCAACGTGGATGCAAAACTTCTGAATTATTGCCTGAAATGTTCTTTTTCCTTGCAAAGACTGACCTTGTCTTCCAATTAGTTCCTCCCTTAGGGACAGGGCTGAGCAATCCTAAACACACCCCTCTTTGTCTTGTCCTGTTTGTTCCGGACAACATTTCATGCCAAATCTGTACTTAACGCCACCCTTTGTCTTCTAGTTTCTAGTACAGAGGAGATCTTTCTATAATTCATGCTGAAACTGGCTCGGTTAACAAGCAGCTCATTTTTTAAAACTTGAAAACTGAAATAGGGTTGTAGATGCAAAATGTCATTTTGTGGAGGCACAGCTGTCTTCGTTCTTGCAGGAGGTATCCAGCGGGTCTGGAGCCTCA
>NW_026665081.1:0-1706 GCF_009828535.3 Hylobates moloch | reverse complement strand
GGGCAAAGCCAGAAAAGCCTAGAGGAAGACGTGAGGGGTGGAAGGGTTAGAGCCTCAACTTGTCATGCTGGCCACTGGGTGGCAGGGGCGAGTTTCAGCAAAGGCACTCACACTCACCCTCCAAAGTCCAGCCTCTCCTTTTAGCCCAAGCTGGCCAGGAACTGGGGCCTGGGGTGGGTGCTGGAGACACCACAGTGCCCAGCTCCCCACTCCACAGGGACCACTGGGCCCACCGGGGCTGCACTCCTCAGGGAGCAGGAGCAGCAGAAAAATTCAGACCCAGCCAGCCCTCAGCACCCAGGTGCCAATTCCTGTTCCGGACGCCTCCACGCACAGGGCCCTGTTCCCCATGGTGTCTGCTACTCCATACCCAGGGGTGCCTGGCAGCCTCTGAGGCACAGACCCAGAGTGCATGGGCCCAGGAACCACGGTGGGTGTGGGGGCCTGCCATGCTCAAGATTCCCACGGAAACACTGTGCACCTGCCGTGCTCCAGTATGAGCAAGTGTAGGTCACCCTCTGGAGTGTGGAGTCCAGGGAGAAGAGAACCGCTCCTTCCTTGGATGCTACCACTGTTGCTGCCAACTCTGCTGACTGCCACCAGCAGTGCAGCCCCTGATAGCACTGAACTCGCCCCTCCTCCATGGCTAGTCCTGCCCTCAATAGCACCCCCCACCTCCACCCCACAACGCCGCCAGTTGTATACCCGATTGTGCCCTAACCTGTCCTCCTCCATGGGCATTGCAGACCCAGAAAGTGTCCATAACCCACCCCCCCCAATGTGGGCAGTGCAGCCACATACAGTGCTACCAACCAGTACCGCTAATGCAGGCAATGACACCCTGGATAGTGCCCCCAACCCACCCCACACTGCGAAAAGTGCAGCCCGGATAGCCCCCATCCTACCACTCGGGTCATGCTGCAGTCTCTGTCACCACCATCAACCACAGTGAGGCAAGCCACCGGGCTGCAGGCTCTAGGACCCAGCAGCCAGGCATGGAGAAACTCTCACTGATGGCTGGCTCCTACCACTCCGACCACACTGCTGTCTCCATGGCCATCTCCTTTGACTACAAAGGAATAAAACTAGGTATCAGTAAAAAGAGTAATTTTGGAAACCATACAATCACGCTGAAGTTAAACACTATGCTCCTGAATGAATGACTAGCGGATCAATGAAGATACTAAGACAGAAATTGAAAAATTTCATGAAACAAATTGTAATGAAAACACAATATACCAAAACTTGTTACACAGAAAGCAGTACAAAGGTACAGATTTATAGCTATAAATGCCTACCATCCAAACAAAAGAAAAACTTCAAATAAACAATACATCTTAAAGAACTAGGAAAGTAAGAACAAACTACACCCAAAATAAGAAAATGAATAAGATCATAGCAGAAATAAAATTGAAATTAAAAAATACACAAGATTAAACAAAAAGTTGGTTTTCTGGAAAGCTAAACAAAATTGACAAACTTTTAACCAGGCTAAGAAAAAAGACAGAAAATTCAAATAAATAAAATCAAAAGATAAAAGAAAAGGAGACATTACAACTGATACTTCAGAAATTCAAAGAATCACAATTGGCTATCATATGTCAATAAATTGGAAAGCCTAGTGGAAATTGACAAATTCCTAGACACATACAACCTACTTAGGTTGAACAGTGAAAACATCCAAGACCAGAATAGATTGGTAACAA
>NW_026665080.1:1226-1706 GCF_009828535.3 Hylobates moloch | reverse complement strand
TATTTTTGGTAGGGACAGGGTTTCACCGTGTTGGCCAGGCTGGTCTCAAACTCGTGACCTCAAGTGATCCACCCACCTTGGCCTTACAAAGTGCTGGGATTATAGGTGTGAGCCACTGTGCCCAGCAAAGTGGGCTGTATTTCAAGAAGAAATGGATATTTTAAAAAGTAAAGTGTTGACCGGGCATGGTGGCTCACACCTGTAATCCCAGCACTTTGGGAGGCCAAGGCGGGTGGATCACAAGGTCAGGAGATTGAGACCATCCTGGCTAACATGATGAAACCCTGTCTCTACTAAAAATACAAAAAAATTAGCTGAGTGTGGTGACGGGCACCTGTAGTCCCAGCTACTTGGGAGGCTGAGGCAGGAGAATGGCATGAACCTGGGAGGCAGAGCTTGCAGGGAGCCGAGATCACGCCACTGCACTCCAGCCTGGGTGACAGAGCGAAACTCTGTCTCAAAAAAAAAAAAAAAAAAGTA
>NW_026665080.1:525-1126 GCF_009828535.3 Hylobates moloch | reverse complement strand
AAAAAAAAAAAAAAAAAAAGTAAAGTGTTTCGGGGCCAAAAGAATATAGTTTAAGATTATGGCCGGGTGCGGTGGCTCGTGCCTGTAATCCCAGCACTTTGGGAGGCTGAGGCGGGCGGATCATCTGAGGTCAGGAGTTCAAGACCAGCCTGACCAATATGGAGAAACCCTGTCTCTACTAAAAATACAAAATTAGCTGGTTGTGGTGGCGCATGCCTGTAATCCCAGCTACTTGGGAAGGCTGAGGCAGGAGAATCACTTGAACCCAGGAGGCGGAGGTTGCAGTGAGCTGAGATCATGCCATTGCACTCCAGCCTGGGCAACAGAACGAGACTCTGTCTCAAAAAAAAATTATATATATTATATACACATATAATGTATATATTGTGTGTATATATATTTTTATTTTAGAGAGACACAGTCTCTCTCTGTCATCCAGGCTGGAGTGCAGTGGTGTGATCATGGCTCACTGCAGCCTCGACTTCCTGGGCTCAACTCATCTTCCAGTCCTTCCACCTTAGCCCTCCTGAGTAGCTGGGTCCACAGACGTGAGCCACCATGCCTGGCCATTTTTTCTTTCTTTTTTTTTTTTTTTTTTTTT
>NW_026665080.1:0-425 GCF_009828535.3 Hylobates moloch | reverse complement strand
TTTTTTTTTTTTTTTTGTAGAAACAGTTTCTCACAATGTTGCCCAGGCTGGTCTTGAACTCCTAGGCTCAAGTGATCCTCCCACTTTGGCCTCCCAAAGTGTTGGGGTTACAGATGTGAGCCACTCTACCTGGCCTCAAGATACTATGAGGTACTTGTGGTACTGTTGTATTTATTTTTACTTTTGAAATTCCTCCATGTTGCACTATTATTTTTCTAATAGTAGAATTAAGACATAAGTGAACTATTTGCTTTACCAATGTCTTCTTCTTTTTTTTTTTTTAAGCTGGAGTCTCACTCTGTTGCCTAGGCTGGTGTGCGGTGGCGCGCTCTCGGTTCACTGCAACCTCCACCTCCTGGGTTCAAGCAATTCTCTTGCCTCAGCCTCCCAAGTAGCTGGGATTATAGGCGCGCACCACCACACCC
>NW_026665079.1:0-1707 GCF_009828535.3 Hylobates moloch | reverse complement strand
CCCAGACGATGGGCGGCCGGGCAGAGGCGCTCCTCACTTCCCAGACGACGGGCGGCCGGGCCGAGGCGTTCCTCACTTCCCAGATGGGGCAGCCGGGCAGAGGCGCTCCTCACTTCCCCGATGATGGGTGGCCGGGCAGAGGCACTCCTCACTTCCCACACGGGGCGGCCAGGCAGAGGCACTCCACACTTCCCAGACGGGGCGGCCGGGCAGAGGCCCTCCTCACTTCCCAGACGGGGTGACCAGGCAGAGGCGTTCCTCACTTCCCTGACGGGGCGGCCGGACAGAGTTGCTCCTCACTTCTTCCCAGACGGGGCGGCCGGGCAGGAGTGCTCCACACTTCTTCCCAGATGGGGCGGCTGGGCAGAGGCACTCCTCACTTCTTCCCAGACGATGGGTGGCCGGGCAGAGGTGCTCCTCACTTCCCAGACGTGGCGGCCCGGCAGAGGCGCTCCTCACTTCCCAGACGGGGCGGCCGGACAGAGGCGCTCCTCCCTTCTTCCCAGACGGGGTGGCCGGGCATTGGCGCTCCTCATTTCTTCCCGGACGGGGCGCCCGGGCAGAGGTGCTCCTCACTTCTTCCTGGACGGGGTGGCCGGGCAGAGGTCCTCCTATCTTCCCAAATGAGGTGGCCGGGCAGAGGCGCTCCTCACTTCCCAGACAGGGCGGCCGGGCAGAGGTGCTCCTCACTTCCCAGATGATGGGCGCCCGGGCAGAGGCGCTCCTCACTTCCCAGACGATGGGCGGCCGGGCCGAGGCGTTCCTCATTTCCCAGATGGGGCAGCCGGGCAGAGGCGCTCCTCACTTCCCTGATGATGGGTGGCCGGGCAGAGGCACTCCTCACTTCCCACACGGGGTGGCCAGGCAGAGTCGCCCCACACTTCCCAGACGGGGCGGCCGGGCAGAGGCCCTCCTCACTTCTCAGGCGGGGCGGCCGGACAGAGGTGCTCCTCACTTCTTCCCAGACGGGCCGGCCGGGCAGGGGTGCTCCACACTTCTTCCCAGATGGGGCGGCCGGGCAGAGGCACTCCTCACTTCTTCCCAGATGGGGTGGCCGGGCAGAGGCGCTCCTCACTTCCCAGACGGGGTGGGCGGGCAGAGGCGCTCCTCACTTCCCAGACGGGGCGGCCAGACAGAGGCGCTCCTCACTTCTTCCCAGATGGGGCGGCCGGGCAGGGGTGCTCCACACTTCTTTCCAGATGGGGCGGCCGGGCAGAGGCACTCCTCACTTCTTCCCCGCGCTCCTCACTTCCCAGATGGGCGCGCCGGACAGAGGCGCTCCTCACTTCCCAGATGGGGTGGCCGGGCAGAGGCGCTCCTCACTTCTTCCTGGATGGGGCGGAAGGGCAGAGGTCCTCCTATCTTCCCAGATGAGGTGGCTGGGCAGAGGCGCTCCTCCCTACCCAGACCGGGCGCCCGGGCAGAGGCACTCCCCACTTCTTCCCAGACCGGGCGGCTGGGCAGAGGCGCTCCTCACTTCTTCCCAGATGGAGTGGCCAGGCAGAGGCGCTCCTCACTTCCCAGACGATGGGTGGCCGGGCAGAGGCGCTCCTCACTTCCCAGACAGTGGGTGGCCGGGCAGAGGCGCTCCTCACTTCCCAGACTGGGTGGCCGGGCAGAGGCGCTCCTCACTTCCCAGACAGGGCGCCCGGGCAGAGTCGCTCCTCACTTCTTCCTGGACGGGGTGGCCGGGCAGAGGTCCTCCTA
>NW_026665078.1:0-1707 GCF_009828535.3 Hylobates moloch | reverse complement strand
CCTTTCTCCAATTAACTGATTGTAACAAAAAAATTTAGATGATCTTCTCGAAAAGTCAACAGTGCAAGAAAAGGTATTGAAGATGCTCATTTATAAATTAAAAATAAAAGCTATCTCTGAAACCTAGATCATAGAAGAAATTTACTTAACTCAGCAAAGTTTCAGATAAAAAATCTGAAGCATTTAAACGTAAACAAACAACTTTAGGTTTGTTCTCTTTAAGCTGAGGTCCCCCATCCCTCCATGTAGACAGGATAGTGGGTATCTAAGAATACTTTCTGGCATAATATAAGAATATAAGAATACCCACTATCATGTCTACATTTTAATGTAATCATAGCAGCCTTGGTCAATACTATAATGAAAGAAAATAAAAATAAGTGTTAGTGGGAGGAAAGTAATAAGACCTAATTGCACTTGTATGACTGGCCAGCTAAAACTCAAGTATACTAGATATCAGTACAAGGTAGAAGCTTTAATTATGTTGTGAAATATAAAATAAAATAGTATTTCTCTATACTTGCCATGTACAACCAAAAATGAAAAGTTTAAAAGTAAAATTAATAATGAGAATGACAATTCTTGAAGAAGAGTGCATCCTTGAAGCTACATCTTGGCTTCTAAATACCATTCTTCCATTAAAGGAACAGGGGCTTCTTAGGGAAAGGGCTGGTTCCAGGGCTGGGTAGGTGGAGCCCAAGAGGGGCTGGAACAGGTCATAGTGCCAGAAAGTAGGGAAGTGCTCAGAGAATAACGAAGGCACATCAAAGGGTGCCGGAGCCCTCTCACATGGCCAAACCTGGACCAATTTCAGAAACTGCCATTTAATAAATAATGGCAGTAATGGATTATTTCTCATCCAATAACATTAATATCCATGCCTTCCTACCAACATAAAATATAATTGAATACATAATGGAGGAGAATCCACAGCTCTGCCTTATAGTAGAATCCCAATTAACGAATACAGAGGACATGATAGCTGCATCAAGTCCCCATTTTGCAAACACTACTGTAATAATTGTTGCAGGCAAGAAATCATCAACCAGTGCTAAATTAGTGGGCAAAAATATAATGAGATACAGGATATTTATTTAAACACAAAGTATCTCTCCAGAGAAAATAGGCATTAATTTAAAAGAAACGTGGCAGACATAACCCTAACCAACTGATCGAACTAGATGACAGATGTCAAAATTATGTTCTCCTTAAATGATGCCCAGAGCAGGACATAGAATCACATATATGTATGCTTCCCAGATTTGCCAAAGGAAAATACAGAAAGCCTAGTGAAATCTGAATTTCAGAGGAACAGTGAATACATTTTTGGTATGAGTATGTCTCACGTGATACCTGGGCGTTCACTATTTTACTGGTCAAGCATAGTTATGCGGTGATCTTGTCAAGAATGTACAACCTGAATTTAATCATGAAGAAACATCAGAAAAACCCCCAAAGGGAGACATCCTACAAAATAACAGGCCAGCCATTGTTTCTTCAGTTACTATATCTGTCGATGGTGTTAAGTTCATGAAAGACAAAGAAACACCAAGAAAGCATCCCAGATGGAGAAGCCATGACCACTAAGGGCAATGTGTGGTCCTGGATCGGGTCTGGGACCAGAAGAAGGTATGAATGGGACAGCTGGTGAAATGTGAACGCTGCCTGTGGATTCGTGAAGAGCATCGCATCAGCGCTGATGTCCTG
>NW_026665077.1:0-1707 GCF_009828535.3 Hylobates moloch | reverse complement strand
CCTTTCTCCAATTAACTGATTGTAACAAAAAAATTTAGATGATCTTCTCGAAAAGTCAACAGTGCAAGAAAAGGTATTGAAGATGCTCATTTATGAATTAAAAATAAAAGCTATCTCTGAAACCTAGATCATAGAAGAAATTTACTTAACTCAGCAAAGTTTCAGATAAAAAATCTGAAGCATTTAAACGTAAACAAACAACTTTAGGTTTGTTCTCTTTAAGCTGAGGTCCCCCATCCCTCCATGTAGACAGGATAGTGGGTATCTAAGAATACTTTCTGGCATAATATAAGAATATAAGAATACCCACTATCATGTCTACATTTTAATGTAATCATAGCAGCCTTGGTCAATACTATAATGAAAGAAAATAAAAATAAGTGTTAGTGGGAGGAAAGTAATAAGACCTAATTGCACTTGTATGACTGGCCAGCTAAAACTCAAGTATACTAGATATCAGTACAAGGTAGAAGCTTTAATTATGTTGTGAAATATAAAATAAAATAGTATTTCTCTATACTTGCCATGTACAACCAAAAATGAAAAGTTTAAAAGTAAAATTAATAATGAGAATGACAATTCTTGAAGAAGAGTGCATCCTTGAAGCTACATCTTGGCTTCTAAATACCATTCTTCCATTAAAGGAACAGGGGCTTCTTAGGGAAAGGGCTGGTTCCAGGGCTGGGTAGGTGGAGCCCAAGAGGGGCTGGAACAGGTAATAGTGCCAGAAAGTAGGGAAGTGCTCAGAGAATAACGAAGGCACATCAAAGGGTGCCGGAGCCCTCTCACATGGCCAAACCTGGACCAATTTCAGAAACTGCCATTTAATAAATAATGGCAGTAATGGATTATTTCTCATCCAATAACATTAATATCCATGCCTTCCTACCAACATAAAATATAATTGAATACATAATGGAGGAGAATCCACAGCTCTGCCTTATAGTAGAATCCCAATTAACGAATACAGAGGACATGATAGCTGCATCAAGTCCCCATTTTGCAAACACTACTGTAATAATTGTTGCAGGCAAGAAATCATCAACCAGTGCTAAATTAGTGGGCAAAAATATAATGAGATACAGGATATTTATTTAAACACAAAGTATCTCTCCAGAGAAAATAGGCATTAATTTAAAAGAAACGTGGCAGACATAACCCTAACCAACTGATCGAACTAGATGACAGATGTCAAAATTATGTTCTCCTTAAATGATGCCCAGAGCAGGACATAGAATCACATATATGTATGCTTCCCAGATTTGCCAAAGGAAAATACAGAAAGCCTAGTGAAATCTGAATTTCAGAGGAACAGTGAATACATTTTTGGTATGAGTATGTCTCACGTGATACCTGGGCGTTCACTATTTTACTGGTCAAGCATAGTTATGCGGTGATCTTGTCAAGAATGTACAACCTGAATTTAATCATGAAGAAACATCAGAAAAACCCCCAAAGGGAGACATCCTACAAAATAACAGGCCAGCCATTGTTTCTTCAGTTACTATATCTGTCGATGGTGTTAAGTTCATGAAAGACAAAGAAACACCAAGAAAGCATCCCAGATGGAGAAGCCATGACCACTAAGGGCAATGTGTGGTCCTGGATCGGGTCTGGGACCAGAAGAAGGTATGAATGGGACAGCTGGTGAAATGTGAACGCTGCCTGTGGATTCGTGAAGAGCATCGCATCAGCGCTGATGTCCTG
>NW_026665076.1:0-1707 GCF_009828535.3 Hylobates moloch | reverse complement strand
ATAGACATCTACAGAACTCTCCACCCCAAATCAACAGAATATACATTCTTTTCAGCACCACACCACACCTATTCCAAAATTGACCACATAGTTGGAAGTAAAGCTCTCCTCAGCAAATGTAAAAGAACAGAAATTATAACAAACTGTCTCTCAGACCACAGTGCAATCAAACTAGAACTCAGGATTAAGAAACTCACTCAAAACCGCTCAACTACATGGAAACTGAACAACCTGCTCCTGAATGACTACTGAGTACATAACGAAATGAAGGCAGAAATAAAGAAGGTTTCATTTGAAACCAATGAGAAAAAAGACACAACATACCAGAATCCCTGGGACACATTTAAAGCAGTGTGTAGAGGGAAATTTATAGCACTAAATGCCCACAAGAGAAAGCAGGAAAGATCCAAAATTGACACCCTAACATCACAATTAAAAGAACTGGAAAAGCAAGAGCAAACACATTCAAAAGCTAGCAGAAGTCTAGAAATAACTAAAATCAGAGCAGAGCTGAAGGAAATAGAGACACAAAAAACCCTTCAAAATATTAATGAATCCAGGAGCTGGTTTTTTGAAACAATCAACAAAATTGATAGACCACTAGCAAGACTAATAAAGAAGAAAAGAGAGAAGAATCAAAGAGACACAATAAAAAATGATAAAGGGGATATCACCACTGATCCCACAGAAATACCAACTACCATCAGAGAATACTATAAACACCTCTATGCAAATAAACTAGAAAATCTAGAAGAAATGGATAAATTCCTCGACAAATACACCCTCCCAAGACTAAATCAGGAAGAAGTTGAATCTCTGAATAGACCAATAACAGGTTCTGAAATTGTGGCAATAATCAATAGCTTACCAACAAAAAAGAGTCCAGGACCTGATGGAGTCACAGCTGAATTCTACCAGAGGCACAAGGAGGAACTGGTACCATTCCTTCTGAAACTATTCCAATTGATAGAAAAAGAGGGAATCCTCCCTAACACATTTTATGAGGCCAACATCGTCCTGATACCAAAGTCTGGCAGAGACACAACCAAAAAAGAGAATTTCAGACCAATATCCTTGATGAACATTGATGCAAAAATCCTCAATAAAATACTGGCAAACTGAATCCAGCAGCACATCAAAAAGCTTATACACCATGATCAAGTGGGCTTCATCCCTGGGATGTAAGGCTGGTTCAACATACGCAAATCTATAAATGTAATCCAGCATATAAACAGAACCAAAGACAAAAACCACATGATTATCTCAATAGAAGCAGAAAAGGCCTTTGACAAAATTCAACAACCCTTCATGCTAAAAACTCTCAATAAATTAGGTATTGATGGAATGTATCTCAAAATAATAAGAGCTATCTATGACAAACCCACAGCCAATATCATACTGAATGGGCAAAAACTGGAAGCATTCCCTTTGACATCTGGCACAAGACAGGGATGCCCTCTCTCACCACTCCTATTCAACATAGTGCTGGAAGTTCTGGCCAGGGCAATCAGGCAGGAGAAGGAAATAAAGGGTATTCAATTAGGAAAAGAGGAAGTCAAATTGTCCCTGTTTGCAGATGACATGATTGTATATCTAGAAAACCCCATCGTCTCAGCCCAAAATTTCCTTAAGCTGATTAGCAACTTCAGCAAAGTCTCAGGATACAAAATCAATGTACAAAAATCACAAGCATTCTTGTACACCAAT
>NW_026665075.1:489-1707 GCF_009828535.3 Hylobates moloch | reverse complement strand
CTACAGAAAGAGTGTTTCAGAAGTGCGCCATCAAAAGTAAGCTTAAACTCTGTTAGTTGAAAGCACAGAACAGAAAGAACTTTCACAGAATGCTTCTGTGCAGTTTTTATTTCAAGACATTCCTTTTTCCACTTTAAGCCCATTAGCGCTCAGAATGTCCACTTGCGGTTTCTACAGAAAGAGTGTTTCAGAACTGCTCTATCAAAAGTAAGCTTCAACTCTGTTAGTTGAATGCACTGAACAGAAAGTAGTTTCACAAAATGTTTCTGTGTAGTTTTTATTTGAAGACATTCCTTTTTCCACTTTAAGCCCTTTTGCGCTGAGATTGTACGCTTGCAGTTTTCACAGAAAGAGTGTTTCATTACTGCTCTATCAAAAGTAAGCTTCCTCTCTGTTAGTTCAATGCACTGAACAGTAAGAAGTTTCACAGAATGCTTTTGTGTAGTTTTTTAATTGAAGATATTCCTTTTTCCACTGTAGGACCCATAGTGCTCAGAATGTCCCCTTGCAGTTTCTACAGAAACAGTGATTCAGAACTGCTCCATCAAAATTAAGCTTCAAATCTGTTAGTTGAATGCACAGAACAGTAGAAAGTTTCACAGAATACTTCCGTGTTGTTTTCATTTGAAGATTTCCCTTTTTCCACTAAAGGCCCCCTAGTGCTCAAAATATCCTCTTCCAGTTTCTACAGAAGGAGTGTTTCAGAACTGCTCAATCAAAAGTAAGCTTCAACTCTCTTAGTTGAATGCACAGAACAGAAAGAAGTTTCACAGAATGCTTTTGTGTAGTTATTATTTGAAGATATTCCTTTTATCAGTATATGCCCTTAGTGCTCGGCATGTCCCATTCCAGTTTCTACAGAAAGAGTGTTTAAGAACTGCTGAATCAAAAGTAAGCTTCAACTCTGTTGGTTGAATGCACAGAACAGGAAGAAGTTTCACAGAATGCTTCTGTGTAGTTTTTATTTGAAGACATTCCTTTTTCCACTATAAGATCTTTAGCGCTCAGAATGTCCGCTTGCAGTTTATACAGAAACAGTGTTTCAGAACTGCTCAATCAAAAGTATGCTTCAACTCTGTTACTTGAATGCACAGAACAGAAAGAAGTTTCACAGAATGCTTCTGTGTAGTTTTTATTTGAAGACATTCCTTTTTCCACTATAAGATCTTTAGCGCTCAGAATGTCCGCTTGCAGTTTATACAGAAACAGTGTTTCAGA
>NW_026665075.1:0-149 GCF_009828535.3 Hylobates moloch | reverse complement strand
AGATATTCCTTTTTCCACTATAGGCGATTTAGCGCTCTGAATGTTCCCTTACAGTTACTACAGAAAGAGTGTTTCAGAAGTGCGCCATCAAAATTAAGCTTAAACTCTGTTAGTTGAAAGCACAGAACAGAAATAAGTTTCACAGAATG
>NW_026665074.1:859-1707 GCF_009828535.3 Hylobates moloch | reverse complement strand
CTGATGTTCTGGTTTGAGGATCTTGAAGCCGCGGACCCGCGGAGGAGCTGATGTTCCGGTTTGAGGGTCTTGCAGCCACAGACCCTTGGAGGAGCTGATGTTCCGGTTTCAGGGTATTGCAGCCGCAGACCTGGGGAGGAGCTGATGTTCTGGTTTGAGGGTCTTGCAGCCGCAGACCCGGGGAGGAGCTGATGTTCCGGTTTCAGGGTCTTGCAGCCGCATACCCGGGGAGGAGCTGATGTTCCGGTTTGAGGGTCTTGCAGCCGCAGACCCGGGGAGGAGCTGATGTTCCGATTTGAGTGTCTTGCAGCCGCAGACCCGGGGAGGAGCTGATGTTCCGGTTTGGGGGTCTTGCATCCGTAGTCCCGGGGAGGAGCTGAGGTTCTGGTTTCGGGGTCTTGCAGCCACGGACCCAGGGAGGAGCCGATGTTCCAGTTTGAGGGTGGTACAATCGCGGACCCGGGGAGGAACTGATGTTCCGGTTTGAGGGTCTTGCAGCTGCAAACCCAGGGAGGAGCTGATGTTCGGTTTGAGGGTCTTGCAGCCGCGGGCCAGGGAGGAGCTGATGTTCCTGTTTCAGGGTCTTGCAGCCGTAGACCCGTGGAGGCGCGGATGTTCCCGTTTGAGGGTTTTGCAGCCGCAGACCTGGGGAGGTGCCAATGTTCTACATTGAGGGTCGTGCAGCCGCAGACCTGGAGAGGAGCCGATGTTGTAGTTTGAGGATCTTGCAGCCGCAGACCCTGAGAGGTGCCGGTGTTTCAGTTTGAGGTTCGTGCAGCCGAAAACCCGGGGAGGTGCCATTGTTCTACATTGAGGGTCGTGCAGCCGCAGACCTGGAGAGGAGCCGA
>NW_026665074.1:0-849 GCF_009828535.3 Hylobates moloch | reverse complement strand
CTGATGTTCTGGTTTGAGGATCTTGAAGCCGCGGACCCGCGGAGGAGGTGATGTTCCGGTTTGAGGGTCTTGCAGCCACAGACCCTTGGAGGAGCTGATGTTCCGGTTTCAGGGTATTGCAGCCGCAGACCTGGGGAGGAGCTGATGTTCTGGTTTGAGGGTCTTGCAGCCGCAGACCCGGGGAGGAGCTGATGTTCCGGTTTCAGGGTCTTGCAGCCGCATACCCGGGGAGGAGCTGATGTTCCGGTTTGAGGGTCTTGCAGCCGCAGACCCAGGGAGGAGCTGATGTTCCGATTTGAGTGTCTTGCAGCCGCAGACCCGGGGAGGAGCTGATGTTCCGGTTTGGGGGTCTTGCATCCGTAGTCCCGGGGAGGAGCTGAGGTTCTGGTTTCGGGGTCTTGCAGCCACGGACCCAGGGAGGAGCCGATGTTCCAGTTTGAGGGTGGTACAATCGCGGACCCGGGGAGGAACTGATGTTCCGGTTTGAGGGTCTTGCAGCTGCAAACCCAGGGAGGAGCTGATGTTCCGGTTTGAGGGTCTTGCAGCCGCGGGCCAGGGAGGAGCTGATGTTCCTGTTTCAGGGTCTTGCAGCCGTAGACCCGTGGAGGCGCGGGTGTTCCCGTTTGAGGGTTTTGCAGCCGCAGACCTGGGGAGGTGCCAAAGTTCTACATTGAGGGTCGTGCAGCCGCAGACCTGGAGAGGAGCCGATGTTGTAGTTTGAGGATCTTGCAGCCGCAGACCCTGAGAGGTGCCGGTGTTTCAGTTTGAGGTTCGTGCAGCCGAAAACCCGGGGAGGTGCCATTGTTCTACATTGAGGGTCGTGCAGCCGCAGACCTGGAGAGGAGCCGA
>NW_026665073.1:0-1708 GCF_009828535.3 Hylobates moloch | reverse complement strand
GGACTACAGGCGTCCGCCACTGCGCCCGGCTAATTTTTTGTATTTTTAGTAGAGACGGGGTTTCACTGTGTTAGCCAGGATGATCTCGATCTCCTGACCTCGTGATCCACCCGCCTCGGCCTCCCAAAGTGCTGGGATTACAGGCGTGAGCCACCGCGCCCGGCCTCTCTTTCATCTTTCTTTCTTTTTTCCAAGAAGGAGTGTCGCTTTTTCACCCAAGCTGGAGTGCAGTGGCATGATCTCGGCTCACTGCAACCTCCACCTCCCAGGTTCAAGTGATTCTCCTGCCTCAGCCTCCCGAGTAGCTGGGACTACATGCGTGCACATACATACACATTCCCTCTCATGACCTCTAAGGACATGGCTTTGGCATTCTGTAAACATGGCCACTTTGTCTTCTGCACAAACCCTGCCCTGGAGGGTCCTACAGAGCAAAGCCACCAGTGGCAGGTGAGGGGTGCAAGTGATGAGTACAGTGGCCAGGGGGGCCAGGGTAGCCAGGGCAGCCAGGCGGGAGTCAAGTTAGGCCCAGCTGGCCCTGGCGGTTAGGCCTGCTCAGTTTCCTGGGTGGAGAGCCAGGCCTGGTGCTGCCTACGAGGGGCTTTGCCTGCTCCTGCCTGGGACCTCCACTAGGCAGGAATTCCTGCAATCTCTCCTTGGAAGCAGAGATACTGGCAGTGCCAGATCAGATACTGGAGTTGGTCCTGGCAGCGGGGAACCCAGGGGAGCCCTGGTGAATCAGTGCTCCTGATCTTCAGGATCAGCCAGCACCCCATCACCAACCCCCAAGCGCAGCACGCACCAGGGCTCTGCCTCGAGTCATCCTACACACCCTGTCTCCGGGTTTTCACAGCCAACCCTCACTGTGCCCCCAGTGCCTCCTGAGCAAGGAGATGGGGGCTGGGTGGGTCTCTGCCGGATGCAGATGGGCCCACTGAGGCAGAGGAGAGGGTGCTGGGAACAAACTGGACCTCAGCTCAGCCTGATCCAGGGTCACTTCACAGAACTTAGGGCTTCGAGTGGGGTCTGGGAGGGCGTGCACAGGATGAGCCTGTGGGGGCTACTGGTGTGTCCTAGGGCTTATCCCTCCGAGGTCTCGTGCAGTCAGCACTGAGCCTCAGCAAATTCCAGATTCTACACGCACGTGTGCTGCCTTCACAAGCGCCTCAACCTCTGGGTGGCTGGAGGGGCCTTGCTCTTTGGTGCATGCCCATGGCCTCAATTGGAACCCCGAGGGCCATGGCTGGGTCCCAGAAATTCCCAGGAGGGTGCTCAGAGAAGACCACGGGGACTCTCATCACCCTCACCCTGGCTCACTTCTGAAAAGGCTGCAAGAAGGGTGTTGGAGGGCCTCCTGGAGGCTGCCAAGGGCATTTTCTCATGGAGCCCACGTCTCTCCCCAATCCTGGTGGCTATGATCAGTAATTCCAGCTTCGTGTTGGCTACAGGTGGATGATGTCCACCTGGCTGCCAATGACTTCTGCACCAAGTGAGGCTGGGTCTCTGGAGCTGCGCCAGGCTCTGGCTGGAGCCAACCTGAAGATGCAGACTGAGAACCTCAAGGAGGACCTGGTCTACCTGAAGACTGAACAATGACTATCTTTCTTCAGCCCCATCTAATTATGGCCCCTGGCACATACTAAACAATCACTAAGTAATTCTTAAATAACTTTTATTTCAACATTCACAGTTAAAAACATTCCATACT
>NW_026665072.1:0-1708 GCF_009828535.3 Hylobates moloch | reverse complement strand
TTTCAGCACCACACCACACCTATTCCAAAATTGACCACATAGTTGGAAGTAAAGCTCTCCTCAGCAAATGTAAAAGAACAGAAATTATAACAAACTGTCTCTCAGACCACAGTTCAATAAACTAGAACTCAGGATTAAGAAACTCACTGAAAACCGCTCAACCACATGGAAATTGAACAACCTGCTCCTGAATGACTACTGGGTACATAATGAAATGAAGGTAGAAAGAAAGACGTTGTCTGAAACCAATGAGAAAAAAGGCGCAACATACCAGGATCTCTGGGACACATTTAAAGCAGTGTATAGAGGGAAAATTATAGCACTAAATGCCCACAAGAGAAAGCAGGAGAGATCTAAAATTGACACCCTAACATCACAATTCAAAGAACTAGAGAAGCAAGAGCAAACACATTCAAAAGCTAGCAGAAGGCAAGAAATAACTAAAATCAGAGCAGGACTGAAGGAGATAGAGACACAAAAAACCCTTCAAAAAAATCAATGAATCCAGGAGCTGGTTTTTTGAAAAGATCAACAAAATTGATAGACCACTAGCAAGACTAATAAAGAAGAAAAGAAAGAAGAATCAAATAGATCCAATAAAAAATGATAAAGGGGATATCACCACCGATCCCACAGAAATACAAACTACCATCAGAGAATACTATAAACACCTCTATGCAAATAAACTGGAAAATCTAGGAGAAATGGAAAAATTCCTCGACACATACACCCTCCCAAGACTAAACCAGGAAGAAGCTGAATCCCTGAACAGACCAATAACAGGCTCCGAAATTGAGGCAATAATTAATAGCCTACTAACCAAAAAAAGTCCAGGACCAGACAGATTCACAGCAGAATTCTACCAGGGGTACAAGGAGGAGCTGGTACCATTCCTTCGGAAACTATTCCAATCAATAGAAAAAGAGGGAATGCTCCCTAACTCATTTTATGAGGCCAGCATCATCCTCATACCAAAGCCTGGCAGAGACACAAACAAAAAAGAGAATTTTAGACAAATATCCCTGATGAACATCGATGCAAATCTCCTCAATATAATACTGGCAAACCAAATCCAGCAGCACATCAAAAAGCTTATCCACCATGATCAAGTGGTCTTCATCCCTGGGATGCAAGGCTGGTTCAACATATGCAAATCAATAAACGTAATCCAGCATATAAGCAGAACCAAAGACAAAAACTACATGATTATCTCAATAGATGCAGAAAAGGCCTTTGACAAAATTCAACAATGCTTCATGCTAAAAACTCTCAATAATTGGGTATTGATGGGATGTATCTGAAAATAATAAGAGCTATTTATGACAAACCCACAGCCAATATCATACTGAATGGGCAAAAACTGGAAGCATTCCCTTTGAAAACTGGCACAAGACAAGGATGCCCTCTCTCACCACTCCTATTCAACATAGTGTTGGAAGTTCTGGCCAGGACAATCAAGCAGGAGAAAGAAATAAAGGGTATTCAATTAGGAAATGAGGAAGTCAAATTGTCCCTGTTTGCAGATGACATGATTGTATATTTAGAAAACCCCATCATCTCAGGCCAAAATCTCCTTAAGCTGGTAAGCAACTTCAGCAAAGTCTCAGGATACAAAATCAATGTACAAAAATCACAAGCATTCTTATATACCAATAACAGATAAACAGAGAGCCAAATCATGAGTGAACTCCCATTCACAATTGCTTCA
>NW_026665071.1:0-1708 GCF_009828535.3 Hylobates moloch | reverse complement strand
TGAAAAGGGTAGGGAGAAAGGAGGGATAGTAAGAGATTTGTTAATGGATAAAAAATTACAGTTAGGTAGGAGTAATAAGTTCTAGTGTTCTATAGTACTGTAGATGACTATAGTTAACAATACTATATTATGTAGTTTAAAATACCAAGGAGTAGTTTGAATGTTCCCAACACAAAGAAATAAAAAATGTTTGAGATGATAGATATGCTAATTACCCTGATCTGATCACCATCTACATGTATTGAAACATTCCCATATAGCCATGAATATGTATCATCTTTGTCAACTTAAAAAGTAAAAAAAAAAAATCTTGAAGAATGCATTTGAAGAACTTGTACTCAAGAAATCAACTTATTTCAAGAACTTGAGTCTCCTTGGAATTTGTGTTTTCTAGACCAGTATTTCTCCAAATTAAAGCAAATTTGGGCTGGGCATGGTGGCTCATGCCTATAATCTCAGCATTTTGGAAGGCCGAGGCTGGCAGATCACTTGAGGTCAGGAGTTCGGGACCAGCTGACCCAACATTGTGAAACCCTGTCTCTACTAAAAATACAAAAATTAGCTGGGCATGATAGCATGCGCCTGTAATCCCAGATACTTTGTAGGCTGAGGCAGGATAATTGCTTAAACTGGAGAGGTGGAAGTTGCACTGAGCCAAGATTGCACCACTACACTCCAGCCTGGGCAACAGAGCAAGACTCTGTCTCAAAAAAAAAAAAAAAAAACAAAGCGAATTTAGTTCACTTTGGTATTGTGTCAAAATGTAGATTCTTTTAAAGTAAATCCAGAGAATTTAGATGTAGTTGAAGCTTGTAATCTGTTCTTAATTGTTTCAATAAAAATAAAATATTTAGATTTAGAGTAAATCTAAAGTGAGGCCTGAAGCTGCTCCCAGGTGATACTGATGCTGCTCATTTTTGCCCAAATTTTGAGTCACAAGGTTCTAAATTAGTGGTTTGAAGTCCTACATGCGTAATCACTTGGGGAGCTCAATTAACACCCAGCAACAGACTAATTATTAATAAATCAGAAACTTCAGTATTAGGCTTCAATCATTGGCAATTTTTTTTTTTTTTTTTTTTGATGTAGAGTCTCCCACTGCCACCCAGGCTGAAGCGCACTGGCACGATCTTGGCTCACTGCAAGCTCCGCCTCCTGGGTTCATGCCATTCTCCTGCCTCAGCCTCCTGAGTAGCTGGGACTACAGGTGCCCGCCACCACGCTCAACTAATTTTTTTGTATTTTTAGTAGAGACGTGGTTTCACCGTGTTAGCCAGGATGGTCTTGATCTCCTGACCTCGTGATCCACCTGCCTCGGCCTCCCAAAGGGCTGGGATTACAGGCGTGAGCCACCACGCCTGGCCAATCATTGGCATTTTTAAAGGTCCCAGGTGATTCTAATGTGAGGTCTTTACAGACATCTTGTAAGTTAAAAACCATAAAGTGTAAAATTGTCTTTGCCTCCCTTTTGGAAACCGCAAATGAATGTCAAAGTTGGAACAGAAGTAGAAAGCATACAAAAATGAACTTGACAATACCCATCTACAGATCCGTGATAGGTATTTGTGTACAGCTTGACCTACGTGACATTTAAGGTCGGTTTGCTCCTATTATTATGAAGAATAAATTCTAGTACAATGATGGCAATATTTTTCGTCGAAAGCAGTTCACCCATTGAGTGTTGATACCGTGGGTCTGAGTGAAGCTG
>NW_026665070.1:1228-1708 GCF_009828535.3 Hylobates moloch | reverse complement strand
TATTTTTGGTAGGGACAGGGTTTCACCGTGTTGGCCAGGCTGGTCTCAAACTCGTGACCTCAAGTGATCCACCCACCTTGGCCTTACAAAGTGCTGGGATTATAGGTGTGAGCCACTGTGCCCAGCAAAGTGGGCTGTATTTCAAGAAGAAATGGATATTTTAAAAAGTAAAGTGTTGACCGGGCATGGTGGCTCACACCTGTAATCCCAGCACTTTGGGAGGCCAAGGCGGGTGGATCACAAGGTCAGGAGATTGAGACCATCCTGGCTAACATGATGAAACCCTGTCTCTACTAAAAATACAAAAAAATTAGCTGAGTGTGGTGACGGGCACCTGTAGTCCCAGCTACTCGGGAGGCTGAGGCAGGAGAATGGCATGAACCTGGGAGGCAGAGCTTGCAGGGAGCCGAGATCACGCCACTGCACTCCAGCCTGGGTGACAGAGCGAAACTCTGTCTCAAAAAAAAAAAAAAAAAAGTA
>NW_026665070.1:526-1128 GCF_009828535.3 Hylobates moloch | reverse complement strand
AAAAAAAAAAAAAAAAAAAGTAAAGTGTTTCGGGGCCAAAAGAATATAGTTTAAGATTATGGCCGGGTGCGGTGGCTCGTGCCTGTAATCCCAGCACTTTGGGAGGCTGAGGCGGGCGGATCATCTGAGGTCAGGAGTTCAAGACCAGCCTGACCAATATGGAGAAACCCTGTCTCTACTAAAAATACAAAATTAGCTGGTTGTGGTGGCGCATGCCTGTAATCCCAGCTACTTGGGAAGGCTGAGGCAGGAGAATCACTTGAACCCAGGAGGCGGAGGTTGCAGTGAGCTGAGATCATGCCATTGCACTCCAGCCTGGGCAACAGAACGAGACTCCGTCTCAAAAAAAAAATTATATATATTATATACACATATAATGTATATATTGTGTGTATATATATTTTTGTTTTAGAGAGACACAGTCTCTCTCTGTCATCCAGGCTGGAGTGCAGTGGTGTGATCATGGCTCACTGCAGCCTCGACTTCCTGGGCTCAACTCATCTTCCAGTCCTTCCACCTTAGCCCTCCTGAGTAGCTGGGTCCACAGACGTGAGCCACCATGCCTGGCCATTTTTTCTTTCTTTTTTTTTTTTTTTTTTTTT
>NW_026665070.1:0-426 GCF_009828535.3 Hylobates moloch | reverse complement strand
TTTTTTTTTTTTTTTTGTAGAAACAGTTTCTCACAATGTTGCCCAGGCTGGTCTTGAACTCCTAGGCTCAAGTGATCCTCCCACTTTGGCCTCCCAAAGTGTTGGGGTTACAGATGTGAGCCACTCTACCTGGCCTCAAGATACTATGAGGTACTTGTGGTACTGTTGTATTTATTTTTACTTTTGAAATTCCTCCATGTTGCACTATTATTTTTCTAATAGTAGAATTAAGACATAAGTGAACTATTTGCTTTACCAATGTCTTCTTCTTTTTTTTTTTTTTAAGCTGGAGTCTCACTCTGTTGCCTAGGCTGGTGTGCGGTGGCGCGCTCTCGGTTCACTGCAACCTCCACCTCCTGGGTTCAAGCAATTCTCTTGCCTCAGCCTCCCAAGTAGCTGGGATTATAGGCGCGCACCACCACACCC
>NW_026665069.1:0-1709 GCF_009828535.3 Hylobates moloch | reverse complement strand
CTTTTTCCACTATAGGCCACTTTTTGCTCCGAATGTCCCCTTGCAGTTTCTACACAAACAGTGTTTCAGAACTGCTCAATCAAAACAAAGCTTCAACTCTGTTAGTTGAATGCACAGAACAGTAAGAACTTTCACAGAATGCTTCTATGTAGTTTTTATTTGAAGATATTCCTTTTTCCACTAAAGGCCCTCTAGTGCTCAAAATATCCTCAACCAGTTTCTACAGAAAGAGTGTTTCAGAAATGCTCAATCAATACTAATCTTGAACTCTGTTAGTTGAATGCACAGAACGGAAAGAAGTTGCACAGAATGCTTCTATGTAATTTTTGTTTGAAGATATTCCTTTTTCCACTATAATTCCCTTAGCACACAGAATGTCCACTTGCAGTTCCTACAGAAAGAGTGTTTCAGGACTGCTCTATCAAAAGTAAGCTTCAACTCTGCTAGCTGAATGCACAGAACAGAAAGAAGTTTCACAGAATGCTTCTGTGTAGTTTTTATTTGAAGATACTCCTTTTTCCGCTATAGGCCCCTTAGCGCTCCGAATGTCCACTTGCAGTTTCTAAAGAAAAAGTGTTTCACAACTGCTCTATCAAAGTAAGCTTCAACTCTGTTAGTTGAATGCACAGAACAGAAAGATGTTTCACAGAATGCTTCTGTGTAGTTTTGATTTGAAGATATTCCATTTTCCACTATAGGCCCCTTAGTGCTCCGAATGTCTCCATGCGGTTTCTACAGAAACAGTGTTTCAGAACTGCTCAATAAAAAGTAAGCTTCAACTCCGTTAGTTGAATGCAGAGAACAGAAAGAAGTTTCACAAAATGCTTCTGTGTAGTTTTTATTTGAAGATATTCCTTTTTCCACTATAAGCCCCTTAGCGCTCAGAATGTCTACTTGCAGTTTCTACAGAAAGAGTGTTTCAGAACTGCTGAATCAAAAGTAAGCTTCAACTCTGATAGTTGAATGCAGAGAACAGGAAGAAGTTTCACAGAATGCTTCTGTGTAGTTTTTAATTGAAGATTTTCCTTTTTCCGCTATAGGCCCCTTAGCGCTCCGAATTTCCCCTTGCAGTTTCTACAGAAAGAGTGTTTCACAACTGCTCTATCAAAAGTAAGCTTCAGCTCTGTTAGTTGAATGCACACAACAGAAAGATGTTTCACAGAATGCTTCTGTGTAGGTTTTATTTGAAGATATTACTTTTTCCACTATAGGCCCCTTAGTGCTCCGAATGTCCCCATGCAGTTTCTACAGAAACAGTGTTTCAGAACTTCTCAATCAAAAGTAAGCTTCAACTCCGCTAGTTAAATGCACAGAACAGAAAGAAGTTTCACAAAATGTTTCTGTGTAGTTTTTATTTGAAGATATTCTTTTTTCCACTATAAGCCCCTTAGCGCTCAGAATGTCTAATTGCAGTGTCTACAGAAAGAGTCTTTCAGAACTGCTCTATCAAAAGTAAGCTTCAACTCTCTGACTTGAATGCACAGAACAGAAAGAAGTTTCACAGAATGCTTCTGTGTAGTTTTTATTTGAAGATATTCCTTTTTCCGCTATCGGCCCCTTTGTGCTCTGAGTGTACCCTTGCAGTTTCTACAGAAACAGTGTTTCAGAACTGCTCAATCAAAAGTAAGCTTCAACTCTGTTAGTTGAATGAACAGAACAGTGAGAAGTTTCACAGAATGCTTCTGGGTAGTTTTCCTTTGAAGATATTC
>NW_026665068.1:0-1709 GCF_009828535.3 Hylobates moloch | reverse complement strand
GTGGCCGGGCAGAGGCCCTCCTCACTTCCCAGACGATGGGTGGCCGGGCAGAGGCGCGCCTCACTTCCCAGATGGGGTGGCCGGGCAGAGGCGCTCCTCAATTCCCATACAGGGCGGCCGGGCACTGGGGCTCCTCACTTCTTCCCGGACGGGTCGGCCAGGCAGAGGCGCTCCTCACCTCTTCCCAGACGGGTTGTCCAGGCAGATGCGCTCCTCACTTCTTCCTGGACAGTGCGGCCGGCAGAGGCGCTCCTCACTGCCAGACGATGGGTGGCCAGGCAGAGGCGCTCCTCACTTCCCAGATAATGGGTGGCTGGGCAGAGGCACTCCTCACTTCCCAGAAGGGGCGGACGGGCCGAGGCGCTCCTCAATTCCCAGACGATGGGTGGCTGGGCCGAGGCGCTCCTCATTTCCCAGATGATGGGTGGCCGGGCCGAGGCGCTCCTCACTTCCCAGACGTTGGGTGGCCAGGCGGAGGTGCTCCTAACTTCCCGGACGATGGGTGGCCGGGCAGAGGCACTCCTCACTTCCCAGATGGGGCGGCCGGGCAGAGGCGTTCCTCACTTCTTCCCGGACCGGGCGGCCGGGCCAAGGCGCTCCTCAATTCTTCCCGGACGGTGCGGCCGGGCAGAGGCTCACCCCAGTTCACAGACGATGAGTGGCTGGGCGGAGGAGCTGCTCACTTCCCAGACAATGGGTGGCCGGGCAGAGGCGCTCCTCACTTTTTCCTGGATGGGGGGGCCGGGCAGAGGCGCTCTTCAATTCCCAGAAAGGGCGGCCAGGCAGAGGCGCTCCTCACTTCCTGACGATGTGTGGCCGGGCAGAGGCGCTCCTCACTTCTTCCCTGACGGGGCGGCCGGGCAGAGGCGCTCCTCACTTCTTCCCGGATGGGGCGGCGGGGCAGAGGCGCTCCTGACTTCTTCCAGGACGGGGCGGCCGGGCAGAGGCGCTCCTCCCTTCCCAGATGATGGGTGGCCGGGCAGAGGCACTCCTCACTTCCCAGACGGGGCAGCTGGGCCGAGGCACTCCTCACTTCCCAGACGATGGGTGGCTGGGCTGAGGCACTACTCACTTCCCAGACTATGGGTGGCTGGGCAGAGGTGCTCCTCACTTCCCAGACGATTGGTGGCTGGGCAGAGGTGCTCCTCACTTCCCAGATGATGGGTGTCCGGGCAGAGGCGCTACTCACTTCCCAGACGGGGCGGCCAGGCCGAGGCCCTCCTCACTTCCCAGATGATGGGTGGCTGGGCCGAGGCGCTACTCACTTCCCAGATGATGTGTGGCTGGGCGGAGGCGCTCCTCACTTCCCAAACAATGGGTGGCCAGGCATAGGCACTCCTCACTGCCCAGATGAGGCGGCCGGAGAGAGGCGCTCCTCACTTCTTCTTACCAGACGGGGCGGCCGGGCAGAGGCGCTCCTCACTTCCCAGACGGGGAGGCGGGACAGAGGCGCTCCTCACTTCCCAGACGATGGGTGGCCGGGCACAGGCGCTCCTCACTCGTTCCCGGACGGGGCGGCCGGGCAGAGACACTCCTCACTTCTTCCCGGACCCTGCGGCCGGGCCGAGGAGCTCCTCAATTCTTCCAGGACAGGGCGGCCGGGCAGAGGCGCTCCTCACTTCCCTGACGGGGCGGCGGGGCAGAGGCACTCGTCACTTCCCAGACGATGGGTGGCCGGGCAGAGTCGCTCCCCACTACCCAGACGATGG
>NW_026665067.1:0-1709 GCF_009828535.3 Hylobates moloch | reverse complement strand
GGACACTGGTCAAGGACATAAACTTTCAGTTATAAGATGAGTAAGTCGGGGGGAGCCAAGATGGCCGAATAGGAACAGCTCCGGTCTCCAGCTCCCAGCCCGAGCGACACAGAAGACTGGTGATTTCTGCATTTCTGCTTGAGGTACCAGTTTCATCTCACTAGGGAGTGCCAAACAGTGGGTGCAGGACAGTCGGTGAAGCGCACTGTGCGCGAGCCGAAGCAGGGCGAGGCACTGCCTCACTCGGGAAGCGCAAGGGGTCAAGGAGTTCCCTTTCCTAGTCAAAGAAAGGGGTAACAGACGGCACCTGGAAAATCGGGTCAGTCCCACCCTCATACTGCGCTTTCCCAACGGGCCTGGAAAACGGCACACTAGGAGATTGTATCCCGCACCTGGCTCGGAGGGTCCTATGCCCACGGAGTCTCGCTGATTGCTAGCACAGCAGTCTGAGATCAAGCTGCAAGGCGGCAGCGAGGCTGGGGGAGGGGCGCCCGCCATTACCCAGGCTTGCTTAGGTAAACAAAGCAGCCAGGAAGCTCGAACTGGGTGGAGCCCACCACAGCTCAAGGAGGCCTGTCTGCCTCTGTAGGCTCCACCTCTGGGGGCAGGGCACAGACAAACAAAAAGTCAGCAGGAATCTCCAGAGACTTAAACGTCCCTGTCTGACTGACAGCTTTGAAGAGAGTAGTGGTTCTCCCAGCACGCAGCTGGAGATCTGAGAACGGACAGACTGCCTCCTAAAGTGGGTCCCTCACCCCTGAGCAGCCTAACTGGGAGGCACCCCCCCCAGAAGGGAAAGACTGACACCTCACTGGGCCAGGTACTCCTCTAAGACAAAACTTCCAGAGGAACTATCAGACAGCTGAATTGGTGGTCTCACGAAAATCCGCTGTTCCGCAGCCACCGCTGCTGACACCCAGCCAAACAGGGTCTGGAGTGGACCTCTAGTAAACTCCAACAGACCTGCAGCTGAGGGTCCTGTCTGGTAGAAGGAAAACTAACAAACAGAAAGGACATCCACACCAAAAACCCATCTGTACATCACCATCATCAAAGCCCAAAAGTAGATAAAACCGCAAAGATGGGGAAAAAACAGAGCAGAAAAACTGGAAACTCTAAAAAGCAGAGCACCTCTCCTCCTCCAAAGGAACGCAGTTCCTCACCAGCAATGGAACAAAGCTGGATGGAGGATGACTTTGACGAGTTGAGAGAAGAAGGCGTCAGACGATCAAACTACTCTGAGCTACGGGAGGAAATTCAAAACAATAGCAAAGAAGTTAAAAACTTTGAAAAAAAATTAGAAGAATGGATAACTAGAATAACCAATGGAGAGAAGGGCTTAAAGGAGATGGAGGAGCTGAAAGCCAAGTTTCGAGAACTACACGAAGATTGCAGAAGCCTCAGTAGCAGATGTGATCAACTGGAAGAAAGGGTATCGCAGATGGAAGATGAAATGAATGAAATGAAGCGAGAAGGGAAGTCTAGAGAAAAAAGAATAAAAAGAAATGAACAAAGCCTCCAAGAAATTTGGGACTACGTGAAACGACCAAACCTACGTCTGATTGGTGTACCTGAAAATGACAGGGAGAATGGAACCAAGTTGGAAAACACTCTGCAAGATATTATCCAGGAGAACTTCCCCAATCTAGCAAGGCAGGCCAACATTCAGATTCAGGAAATACAGAGAACGCCACAAAGATACTCCTCGA
>NW_026665066.1:1233-1709 GCF_009828535.3 Hylobates moloch | reverse complement strand
GTACCCAGGACTGCTACCTGCTGCCAGGGAGGGTGCCCGGTTGCTCAGCTGTCCAGTACCAGCTGAGCTTTGCCGTGATCCTGCATGTTGGATTTACTAAATAGACTTATGAAATGTATTTCTGTCTAGCAAAAATGGGGTTTCTTGATATATTATATTTTTTAGAGTGAATTTTTAAGGTGCAGAGAACTATATGCAAATTGCCCCTGGGGCAGTTTATTGATGAGGAAGTCAAATGTAGGCAGCAGTCAAGTGTAGGTGGGAGTCAAATGTAGGTGGGAGTCAGTCAAATGTAGGTGGGAGTCAAATGTAGGCAGGAGTCAAATGTAGGTGGGAGTCAAGTGTAGGCGGGAGTCAAGTGTAGGCAGGAGTCAAATGTAGGCGGGAGTCAAATGTAGGTGGGAGTCAGTCAAATGTAGGTGGGAGTCAAATGTAGGCAGGAGTCAAATGTAGGTGGGAGTCAGTCAAATGTAGGC
>NW_026665066.1:0-1133 GCF_009828535.3 Hylobates moloch | reverse complement strand
TCAAATGTAGGTAGGAGTCAAATGTAGGTGGGAGTCAAATGTAGGTGGGAGTCAGTCAAATGTAGGCGGGAGTCAGTCAAATGTAGGCAGGAGTCAAATGTAGGTGGGAGTCAAATGTAGGCATAGTTCTCAATGTTTAAGAAAACTCCCATGACCTCTGGAGGCTCTGCTACCTGAGCTAACTTGAGATTCACTGGCATACAGGGAGTAACCATCTCTGCCTCCTGGAACATTCCCGTGCCAACTTAGGGGTTGAGCTTTTTGAAAAGGATGGATCCTCCCCATAAAATTCAGAAGTGAGGCCAGGCACGGTGGCTCATGCCTATAACCCCAGCACTTTGGGAGGCCGAGGCAGGCGGAACACAAGGTCAGGAGATCAAGACCATCCTGGCTAACATGGTGAAACCCCGTCTCTACTAAAAATACAAAAAAAGTAGCCAGGCATGGTGGTGGGAGCCTGTAGTCCCAGCTACACAGGAGGCTGAGGCAGAAGAATGGCGGGAACCGGGGAGGTGGAGCTTGCAGTGAGCCGGGGTCGCGACACTGCACTCCAGCCTGGGTGACAGAATGAGACTCCGTCTCAAAAACAATCAGAAGTGTATTTTAAGGAGGGGTCAACTTTAGTCCTAGACAAAATTGGGACGCAGCCTCCTGCCTTCCTTCCCCCTTGGGCAGCAGCTGCTGTGAGCACCCGGCTGCTCCCTGGAACTTGGACAAAGCATGTTTGGAACAGAGTTCCAGGGCCGCCTCCTGCAGCCGCCTCGGCCAACACCCAGGAGACACAGATGTCTTGTTTCTTTCCTGACCCCCAATTTCATCCATCACTGCGTCCTGTTGACCAGGGGTCCCCAACCCCCGTGCCACAGACCAGTACCCATCCATGGCCTGTTAGGAACAGGACAGCACACCGGGGAGCAACGGGTGAGCGGTGGGCAAAGCTTCATCTGTATTTTTTTTTTTTTGAGACAGACTCTCACTCTTGTTGCCCAGGCGGGAGTGCAGTGGAACAATCTTGGCTCACTGCAACCTCCACCTCCGGGGTTCAAGTGATTCTCCTGCCTCAGCCTCCTGGGTAGCTGGGATTAAAGGTGAGCACCACCATGTCCGGCTAATTTTTGTAGTTTTAGTAGAGA
>NW_026665065.1:0-1710 GCF_009828535.3 Hylobates moloch | reverse complement strand
TCAATGAACTAACCATTGGCAAATATGTAGGGTTTCCCACATAAGAATCTTATTAACATCAAAATAGAAAGCTGGTGGTAGAAATAATGATTGGGAACACAGAATCTCTACTCACAGTTTTAGTTCTGCCATACCATAACTTTGTGATCTCAGGAAATATCTCTCCATGTTGTCATCTCTATGTATAGTTCTGTCATTTTTCAAGAAGAACTTTTTGCTTAATTATGAAGTACTAGTTACTATAACCATTATTTTGAGCTTCATGTAAATCAAGAACACATGGACTCCACTTGCAAAACATTGGAAATGTAGTTAGGGATTGGGGGAATAAAGCAACATTTTAAAATGTGTAAAGACAATTAGTAAGCAACAAAGTGTCCAATTTTTTAGGGGAAGTTGCTTACGTTAGGAAAAGGCAGGATTAAGTAACAGAGAATTTGAATGATAACTGGCCAATTGGTGTCATTCACAATTGGAAGCAACACAAATGAAGTTTGCTTTTTTAAAGAGAAAAGGAGTTATTTAGAATTGGTCAACCTATTGGGGAAGCAATGTAGTTAGAGACAGTGCCCAAAACCATGTGAGCAAATGCTCTGTAGAGCGCACCCCTGCAATGCTGCCATTGTGAGACCAAGTCTCTCCTTGTCTTGGTACTGAGCCCTCCATTCTGCCTCCATCATTGCCGCTGTAGCTGCCACAAAATGATCCCTCAACCACCACTGCCCAGGAACAAAGAAAGAATTCTGTCCTTCCGTGGTCTCAGATCAATTTCCATCATCAGGTGAGCCTTTGATGGGCACTCTTCAGTTCCCATATCCATGAAATGGATGCAGTAAAAACATAGAAATTCCCTAAATGTTTCCCAATAAGACACATATGGAAGCCTGTTTTCCCACCACAGGAAGGGGTTTGCACGATGGGTGTTCAAAGGAACAATATTCCCTGTAAACCATACTTTGCCCATATGAAGAAAAGCAATAAGGATTATTTAGTAAATAGACATTGAAACCCATCCAGGGTTGGCTGATGAGAAGCTCGTTAGCAACGGGGTCTGCCTTCAGTTAGGACAAGGTCTGTGCTTCCCACGGGTCCTCTCCACAGCAGGAGACATGCAAACTTCCCTTTCCTCCCCTGCACCTACCCTCAAATGGCCCAGAGGTCTTCAGGTGCTAGAATTTCTCAATTAATGCTGCACAAAATAACAGACAGCCTTGACTGTCACAGTCTGTTCTCATGAAGCTAGTCTATGCTCACTACATAAAACAGGAGAGTAAGAACAAGGGTGTTTAACGCTACCCTAGCTCAAATATATTTCTCTCTGTAGGATGCCAAGAACCTGGAACCAGTGCATCTGCTGCTTTCCCTTCTTGGATTCTAGCCCAGACAAAAGATGCAAGGGGCATTTCATCAGAGGCCTTGAGCTCCACTTCACAATGACCCAGGATCTACATGCACCCTCTTTATATATTTCTACCTTGAAAAAAAATTTTATATAATATTAATAATACATATTTTTACATAATAAACATGTTTATTTTATATATAGATATACATAGATAAAGATCTCTAGTCAGCCTTTTTTAAGGCTGGGCTGATTGTGGTGCCTCAAAACTATAATCCCAGAACTTTGGGAGGCCAAGGTGGCCCGATCTCTTGAGTCTACGAGTTGGAGATCAGCCAGGGCAACATGGTGAAACCCCATCTTTACAA
>NW_026665064.1:0-1710 GCF_009828535.3 Hylobates moloch | reverse complement strand
GGTAAAGACCTACTTCCTCATAGACAATAATCTTCTCACCGTAAATTCACATGGCAGAACTGACTATGGGTCTCTCTCAAGTCTCCCTTACAAAAGCACTAATTGGCCAGGCGCGATGGCTCATGCCTGTGATCCCAGCACTTTGGGAGGCTGAGGTGGGTGAATTACGTGAGGTTGGGAGTTCGAGACCAGCCTGACCAACATCATGAAACCCTGTCTCTATGAAAAATACGAAAATTAGCCAGGCATGGTGGCACATGCCTGTAATCCCAGCTACTCGGGAGGCTGAGGCAGGAGAATTGCTTGAGCCTGGGAGGCAGAGGTTGCAGTGAGCTGAGATTGTGCCACTGCACTCCAGCCTGGCCGACAGAGCGAGACTCTGTCTCCAAAAATAACAATAATAATAATAAAATAAAGGCATTAATCACCTTGCAAGGTGCCCCTACTTGCCCACTTTCAAGAGCCCCCTTCTTCCTAGTACCACCACACTGGGGAAGATTTCAACATATAAATTTTTTGGCAGGGGCATTAACATTCAATCAATAGCAGTGCTTTACATATATTAATTTACCTATTCCTTACAATAACCCTTGAGGGAGGTATGCTATTTTCTCTGTTCTAGAGAAGAGACATTAACACACCATGAGGGTGTAAGTTGCCAAAGGTCATCATGTTAATAAGAGGCAGAACCTGGATTCAAATGCAGTAAGTCTTTCTCCAGAGCTTTATCCTAAACTTTTCCATTCCATTTCTATTAAAATGGAAAATTATTTTATTTTTGTGTTCAAATTCTCATTTGGAATTCATATTGATTACAATCAGTATCACTGATAAAAAATCAAGATAGCATTGTTAATGAATATTCATAAATTTGTTACTATTCTTTCAAATTCATCAAATGTAAACTTAGTTGCATTCTTAAATATAAATGTATAACAATTACAGATAGATTTTTTAAGTTAAAATACACTTTTGGTTATTAAAAATTTAAAAAGGCAAATGCACTTATGAGAATTTGATGAAACTTAATTACCATATTTGGTTATGAAGAAATCTCTATACTAAAAGCTTTTGGGCTTTGCCTAGATTACATATTCTATTTTGTTTAGACCATTATTATAAGTCAAAATATAATGATGATGAGCAGTTAAGTGCTTCCTTATAAGCTGAGCCTTTATTAAACATTTTATATAACATAATGCTTTATTTAGGTTTCAGAACAACTCAGGGAAGTAGACAAAAAGACTGCTTTCTTTAACCTGTGATGATATCAGGGTTGAAAGAAGCTAGGAAGCTAAGTGTTAAAATGAAGAAAGCAAGATTTTGCAAAACTGCATATTTAGTCTAAGACTAAACAGCTAACACATAACAGAACTGATATGCATCTATATATACATACATACACTATTCTATATGAGAGTGATACATCATTCTCTTAATAATCACATGTAGGCCAGGCGTGGTGGCTCACGCCTGTAATCCCAGCACTTTGGGGGGCTAAGGTGGGCGGATCATGAGGTCAGGAGATCGAGACCATCCTGGCTAACACGATGAAACCCCGTCTCTACTAAAAATACAAAAAATTAGCCAGGCGTGGTGGCAGGCGCCTGTAGTCCCAGCTACTCGGGAGGCTGAGGCAGGAGAGTGGCGTGAACCTGGGAGGTGGAGCTTGCAGTGAGCCAAGATCTCGCCACTGCACTCCAGCCTGGG
>NW_026665063.1:0-1710 GCF_009828535.3 Hylobates moloch | reverse complement strand
AGTGCCTGAACATCTGGGCCCTGATTCTGGGCATCCTCATGACCATTCTGCTCATCGTCATCCCAGTGTTGATCTTCCAGGCCTATCAATAGATCAGGAGGCATCACTGAGGCCAGGAGCTCTGCCCATGACCTGTAACCCACATACTCCACCTTCCATTCCTCGCCCTGCGCCCAGAGCCGAGTCCTGTATCAGCCCTTTATCCTCACACACTTTTCTACAATGGCATTCAATAAAGTGCACGTGTTTCTGGTGCTGCTGCGACTTCACCTGGGGAGGGGTCCTGCTGAGGGTTCGGAGCGTGGTTCTGAGACTGAGCAAGTTGGTCAGCCCCTGCACTGCCCCTTCTGGCCTCTGTGCAGCTCTTGGGGACGGGGCAAGTGCTCAGGCCTTCTGGTTTCGGGCCTCCCGCCGTGGGCTGCAGCTGGATCCAGGACCCCGGGAGGAGTTCCTGTGTCCTGCAGGTCTCAGCTCCGACCCAAGGTGGGCTCTTTTCGGGAACGTCAGTGCTGAGTCCGGGACACCCTGGGCCCAAGGCCACATTCTCGGCCTGTCAGCCATCCAGGCTGTCGGCTCAGGACAGAGGGAAGGGTTAAGCCCCCAGCAGGGCCAGGGAGGGGCAAGGTGGCACCGGCTCCCCAGCTGCTCCCAGGCCCCGCTCTGTGGTGCTGGGGACCTGGCTTTAGTTCCTCGGGGTGGAGGGAGCACCGAGCTGCCTGCCTCCCAGCTGTCTGGAGCAGCCAGTCCTGCACATGTGGGCAGCTCAGGCCCTGTGGGAGGGAGAGGGCTTTGTGCCCAGGGCAGCAGCTGAAGGAGCCCCGGGCCTCGCAGCCCCTCCTGGCTGACCCGGTGCTGCTTCGTGGCAGCTGCCCCCTCCGGTCCAGCGGGTATCGGCCCTGCTCCCCCGTGGTGGGGGCAGCACAGGAGAGTGGAGCGGCCCTCACCGAAGTTTCCCGGGTCTGACCCCCCGGACAGAGACCCCCCGCCCCGACCTGGTTACAGCTCCCTTCCCCGGTTCGGTCTCCGGTGTGCGCATGTGGGGTGCCCCATGGGCGGCCGCGGTAGGAGCTGGGGGAGCCATGAGCGCCCCCGCCCCGCCCTCCACCCCCGACTCCAGGTCTGGATCTACTCGCTCTCCCCACCCTTACCCGCCCCCAGCCCCGGAGCCGCGCTCTCACCCCAGGGGCCGCAAGGGCGATGGACGCGGAGGAAGCGCCCTCTCCCCCTCGGGGGTCTCCCGGAGGTGAGTCCCAAAGGGGGCGAACTCCGAAGTGGGTCCGGGGTGGGAGGCGCGCGGGCGGGGAGGGAGAAGCGGCGGAGGCGGGAGCTCAGCGGCGCCCCTGGCGGCGGCCGGCGCAGGTGCAGGTCCCGGAGGAGGCTCCGCCCACAGCCCAGACCCCCGCGGGGTGGGCGGGACGCGGACCCTGAGACCCGCGGCGCCTGACCGGGACCGGGCCCCTCTCCTCCCCCTCGGGCACGTCCCCGGCCGAGTCTTCCCGCCCTCCTCTGGGGCTCCCACCTCCCCTTCACCCGCAGGGGTCCCGATTTCCGCGCCTCCTGGGCCCCTCCCCGGGCAGGGGTCCAGCCGGAATCCAGGGGCGACCTGCTGGAGGACTTGGTGGCCAGGGAGTCGCCCCGGGAGCCCGGTCCTGTGACCCCATAATGGGTTCTCTGCGCTCCTGGACGGGCCCATTGGTCGCATCGGGGCAG
>NW_026665062.1:0-1711 GCF_009828535.3 Hylobates moloch | reverse complement strand
CAATTTAAATAATATCAGTTTGACAATATCTACTAGAAAAAACTGCAGTCCAGTCTATCACTGTATCTTAAAAAAAAAATAGGGGAGGGAACACTTTATAACTCATTTTATGAAACCAGTATTACTTTGATACCCCAAACAGCATAAAATAGTATTAATAATGAAGGCCAATATCTCTCATGAATTTAGCTATAAAATCCCCTTCAATATATTAGCTTACATAATCAAGCGATGTTTATAAAAAATTATATACTGTGTGATGGTTAATACTGGGTGTCAACTTGATTGGATTGAAGGATACGAAGTATTAATCCTGGGTGTGTCTGTGTGGGTGTTGCCAAAAGATATTAACATTGGAGTCAGTGGGCTGGGGAAGGCAGACCCATCCTTAACCTGGTGAGCACAATCTAATCAGATTCCAGAGAATATAAAGCAGGCAGAAAAACATAAAAAGGAGAGACAGGCCTAACCTCCCAGACTACATCTTTCCCCCATGCTAGATGCTTCCTCCCCTTGAACATCGGACTCCAAGCTCTTCAGTTTTGGGACTCAGACTGGCTCCCCTTGCTCCTCAGCTTGCAGACAGCCTATTGTGGGACCTTGTGGTTCTGTCCCTCTAAGAGAACCCTGACTAATACACCATGACCAAATAGGAAATCTTCCACAAATGTCAGGATGGCCTACTGTTTGAAGGTTGGTCCATCAATATAACCTACCAGATCAAAACCTAAAGAAAAAATTATCTATCAACTAATGCAGAAAAAATATTAGACAGAAGGTAACATCCAGTCATGAAACAGTCTTATAAAATAAAAATAGATGGGAATTATCTCAACTTGATAAAGAACAATTATTAAATACACAAAATTTACAGATGACAGCATATTTATAGGTAAAAGACTGATTATTTTTCTCCTAAAATAGAGAACAAGCAAGAATGCCCATTCTTACTATTCCTATTCAACAAGTTATTGAAGTTCTAGCCACTGTAATTAAGGTAAAAAAGTAATGTATAAGACATACAGATTTGAAATAAATAAATAAAATGATCTCTATTTGCAGATGGCATGACATAATTGTCCATGTAAAAAATCTCAAGAAATCTAATAATATTAAACTTCCCGGAATTTATATGTAAGTTAAGCAAGAACACAAGATAAAAGATCAACAAAAATTGATCACATTTATATGTACTAAAAATACTCATGCAATCAACAAAATTAAAAGCACAATACCATCTACAAACGTTCCAAATATAGTAACATATTTCAGTATGCTACTAACAAACATGCAAAAGATCTGTATATGAAGTATTTTAAAATGTTGATGATAGAAATCAAAGAAGATCTCAATAACTAGATAAGCATACCACCATCTTAAGTTGCAGAAGAGTGTAGTAGCATATTGGTGGAGACAAAGAAACTTAATGAACTCAAATAAGGACTCACAAACTTATGCTCAACTGATTTTTGATAAAGAAGTAAAAAAATTCAATTTCAACTAAAGGTACTGGAACAATTGGAAGTTCACAAGGAAAAAAAAAGAAAGAAACCTTGAACTAAATCTTATACAAAAATTGAAATAAATGTAAACATAAAACTATAAAACATTTGCTGAAAAGCATTTAATTCCCTAACTCCCCCGCCAAAAAATGCACAACAGAAATAGAAGAAAAGTTTTCAGTATATAGGCAAGGCAAGGAGTTCTTAAA
>NW_026665061.1:0-1711 GCF_009828535.3 Hylobates moloch | reverse complement strand
CTGGGCAAGACACAAGGTAGCCATGTTTCTTGGTGGCTTTGCCTTTTAGTGGTGGTTTTTTTCAGATGGAATGGGAGGGAGAAGAGGGCCTGGGGGCAGGGTTAGTTTGCTTTTCTGAGCCCATACTGCCATCGCGAGGAAGTAGTTTGACAAAAGCAAAAGCTCTGGATTTGAACTTCCCTCCTACCTAGCAGTTAAGAAAGATTTAGCAAATTGAAAGGTCCAACAGGGCCTGACCCCAAGATGGGCCTTCTCAACTTCAACTCTTAGGCTTTCTAGGAGTTCAGTCTGGACAAAGGCAAAATCTCAGTGAAGAAGCTGCTGAGTAAGGTACCAGGACTGATGCAGGGCTTTGGTTTCCTCTCACTGTGGGCAGGACTATAGAAAAACTACAGTCTACACACAGCTTCTGGGCATTGGTCTCCTGGCCCTGCCCCTTAGACCATGAGACTGTTGGGCTGGCACAAGATATCCCTGTACTTTGGGGTATGGGCCCCAATGTTAGCAACGTTAGAATGTGAGGAGGGGGAAATGAATCTCATTTGAGGTGGCATCTAACAGCAGCTGGAGGTCTCAGGGACACCAAAAGTCTGGTGCTTCTGTTGCCTAGAGCAAAAGGGATCTGAGGAAAAGGAGCATGTGTCACTGTGCCAAGTCAATAAATTCCAGAACATCAATAAGAGTGCAGATATACACAACCAGAAGGCCTGGAGGTATTCTCTGAGCCCAGGGGTTAACAGCTATAGTGGCTTTGCAGCATTTTTTTCTAGGGTCCAGTGTGAAGGCATACCCACGTGGAGGGATCTGCTCTCATTTCAGCTCTCTTAATGGGACAGAAATGGGTTCTTTAGCTTTCTTCTAAGGAAGATGAGGCCTTTAAGGCTTGGGATCTAACCGTTCATTAAGATTAGCAAGTATTGTTCTCTGTGCCTGCTCCTTAGCCTTTTTCTGATGAAGATTCCTTGTAGGCCTGACAAGATATCCTTCAAGGAGTTGAGTACATCAGGACCCCAGAAAACTTGCCTCTTTAGTGCCACTCTTTCGTACCAGAGATGATCTCTGTACATGATCCTTTCGAGAAAATGCTGAGCAGTCCATGAAAACAAGCATGAGTATTTTGCTCTTCTTTCTTCTGCTCTCTTCTAAATCTATTCCATTTGAATATTTGCATGAGTACATGTATGTGTGAGCACTCATGGGTTTGTTGGTATGACTTTAGGCTTCCCCATAGTTTGCAGATCTCCTTGGGTTTTGAAATTTTTCCTTTTACTTTTCCCTTTTATTATAAGGCCACCGCATGGGCCATTAAATATCCTTCGGATGACTGGATTTTGTGTTACTTATAAATTTGCCCAAAGATTTTTGTTTTCTTCACCATAAAAAGTGATTTTTTTTATTTCCATATGTAAACAGAGCAATGTATAATTTTCAGAGAAACTGACTCTTACACTGAAGGCTATTTTAAAACCTGAAGCATATACCTTTGTTTCTTGATTTCCAATGTAAACCTTGCTTGTTACTATTTCAAACATGGAGACATGTATAACGTTAATACTTGAGGGCATGGCCTTAAAATAATTACTACAGGAAGGTAGACACAATGAGTAGCTTCGTTAGAAGACTGCAAATTCATTCTTTAGAATTCATATATATGCACTCAACTTACAGTAGTCATACATGGAATAAGTAGAGAGAGATAGACTTTATTTTT
>NW_026665060.1:0-1711 GCF_009828535.3 Hylobates moloch | reverse complement strand
AAAACAAGCAACAAAAACAAAAATAGACATATGGGATTATATAAAAACTAAAAATCTTCTGCATGGGAAAGCAGTGAAGAGACACCATATAAAATGAAAAACAAAAAGAAAACTACTTTGAAACTATACATCTGTTTTGTTTTAAGGTTTCTCATTCAGCCTAGTTAATGGTAGGGAGCATAATTTTTAAACAATAATAAAAATATAGAATTACAACTTAAATACAAACCAAGCTATTTATTAGTTTTTAATACATATGACTTATATTTATCTCTGCTTATTCCACAGATATATAAGAATAATATAGGTGATATTTTATAGACAATACAGCTTAATTACGCTAGGCTTTTTTACAATTATTATACAACAAATGGTTGTCAAACTGAGAGGAAGACATAAACAACATTGCTATGTTAATTTGTAGATTTTAATGGCAAAAAAGCTGACTATAATATTTAAACTATCAAAGTAATAGCTTACTTTGTAGATTTACATATGCATGCACCCCAACGTTTAGATGATTATTTGAATTTATTTATTTATTTAATTGTATTTGAAATTTTTCTGACAAGAGATGTCAAAAAAAATGGGCTGGGAGCATATATTTATACTCTATTAGAATAATAATGTCATCTTCCCGAATATAATTGGTATTACTAATTTCAAAGTTTACCTTTGTGGAGCTTTTGTAGGTATTTATTCTGATTACTACTAGTTAAAGACAGAATAATTATTTGAAAGAATAAAACAATTATGAAAAAATAATTTTCCTTAATTATGGAAACATCTTTATGAGAAGATATAATAAAGAGGAATAATAAAGTTGATTAATGTCCAACCTACTACATAATTTTATATTGATTTTTTTGATAGATAATTTTTTTGCAGTTCAGAAAAAAATAGAGATCTGTAAGATAAATCCTACTGCTTTCAATCATTTATATATATTTTAAATTTGGAGCCCAAAACCAGCTAATTTTGATATCTTGATAGCAACCTGAAAGCATAAAAGAGAGAATGATATTTGGAACAAAATGAACCTGTGGACATACAGGCTTTCTTTTTCATCTAATTGTACAGTCAGCTAAATATATTATGCTAATGCCTGTTCAACCAGCATTTATTCAGACACATATTAAGACTGCCTTTAATACTGTCTCACATTATCACATAATGTTTCAGAGAATGCTCTCTGGTATAATAGATCTGTTTACTGTTGTGTAAGTAGAATTCTAAGAATAAACCCCAATGATCTCCCATTGTAGAATCTTCTCCCTTTTAAGTCAGTAGAATTTATCAATATGAAACGTTGTCACTCCATGATTGTTACATTAAATGGCAGAAGTGATTTTGTGGATGTAATAAAAATTATTAGTCAGTTAGCCTTAAAATAGGAAGATATTTTTGGGTGGGCCTACTTTAAATGCACGAACTCTTTAAATAAGAAAGTTTTCTGGTTAGTGGCAGAAAGTCAGAGGTTGTAGGTACAAGTACTCAGTGCTTCGTTGCTGACTTTGACGATGGAGACAACCAGGAGTTGAGAAATAATACAGGCAGCCACTTGGAGCAGAAAGTGGCCTCTAACTGATATTTGGAAAAAACTTTAAAAAAGAAGAAGGAAAGAAGGAAATAATAACCTCAACCTATAGCCACAAAGAACTGGTTCTGCTAACAACCCAAATGAGCTTGGACTCAGATTCTTCTTCAGATC
>NW_026665059.1:0-1711 GCF_009828535.3 Hylobates moloch | reverse complement strand
AGAATTTCCCAGTGCAAAATGTGAGATAGGAATAAAGAACGGTGCCGTGGATTTCAGCTTGAGCAACTGAAGGATGCAATTGACATTAACTGAGATGGGGAAGATGCAGGTGGGGCAGGTCCAGAGGAAAAGATCAGAACTTTGATTTTAGAAGTGTGGAGGCCGGGAGTGGTGCTCATGCCTGGAATTCCAGCACTTTGGGAGGCTGAGGCGGGTGGATCACTTGAGGTCAGGAGTTTGAGACCAGGCTGGCCGACACGGTGAAACTCCGTCTCTACTAAAAATACAAAAAAATTAGCCGAGCATGGTGGTGGCACCTGTAGTCCCAGCTACTCAGGAGGCTGAGGCAGGAGAATCACGTGAACCCAAGAGGCGGAGGTTGCAGTGAGCCGAGATCACGCCACTGCACTCCAGCCTGGGCGACAGAGCGAGACTCCGTTCCATCTCAAAAAAAAAAAAAAAGAAAAGAAAGAAATGTTGAATGTGAGGTATGTATTTCATCAACATCCAAGTGGAGAGATTAAGAATTGAATTGAATACACAGTATACACTAATAATAATAGCTGTATATAAGGCTGGGCACAGTGGCTCATGCCTGTAATCCCAGCACTTTGCTGTATATAAGGCTGGGCACAGTGGCTCATGCCTGTAATCCCAGCACTTTGCGAGTCTGAGGCAGGAGGATTGCTTGAGCTCAGGAGATCGAGATCAACCTGGTCAACATGGTAAAGCCCCTTCTTTACAAAAAAAAAGTACAAAAATCAGTCAGGTGTGGTGGCGCACCTGTGGTCCCAGCTCCTCAGGAGGCTGAGGTGGGAGGATCACTGGAGCCTGGGAGGTGGAGGCTGCAGTAAGCCATGGTCGCACCACTGCACTGCAGTTTGGGTGAGAGTGAAACCCTGTCTCAATTTAAAAAAATAAATCATTGTGTCTAAGTGATGGGATTATAGAAAAGTTTTTCTTTCTCCTCTTCCCACTTCTTACTTTGCTTGGTCTTTGGAATTTTTCAAAATTTTGAAATCATAAACAAGTTTTACTTTTATTTTAAGTTTATTTATTTATGAGACAGGGTCTTGCCCTTTCGCCCAGGCTGGAGGGCAGTTTCGGGATCTTGGGTCACTGCAACCTCCGCCTCCTGGGTTCAAGCGATTCTCCCGCCTCAGACTCCCTGGTAGCTGGGATTACAGGCACCTGCCACCACGCCCAGCTAATTTTTGTGTTTTTAGTAGAGACGGGGTTTCACCATGTTGGCCAGGCTAGTCTCAAACTCCTGACCTCATGATCCACCGGCCTCGGCCTCCCAAAGTGCTGGGATTACAGGCATGAGCCACTGTGCCCGGCCAAGTTTTACTTTTATAATAAAAAGTAAACCATATTAATTTTTTAAAAAAATAATAGCATGTAAGTTATAACATATAAGAGGAACAATTGAGGCTTGTGTCCAGAACTTGAAATTTAAATTTAGGTCAATTCCACATTCTCTGCGATCCCACCGCAGGCCAGACGCTCTGCTAGTTCAGGGGATATTGAGATGAACAAAGGTGGTTCCTGCCCTGCCACAGTGCATTGTTCAACAGGCTCCAGGCCCATCCCAGTAAATGCTATCATCAAAGTCCTAACCAAGACCTGGGGCAGTAGGAGGAGGAGGTAGCAGTGAGACTATACACATCCCTGTACTGTAAAAATGGCGAAAGCATGCAGATCAATAGCC
>NW_026665058.1:0-1711 GCF_009828535.3 Hylobates moloch | reverse complement strand
AGAGAGAAAGAAAAAGAAAGAAAGAGAGAAAGAAAAAGAAAGAAAGAGAGAGAGAAAGAAAAAGAAAGAAAGAAAGAAGGAAGGAAAGAAAGAAAGAAGGAAAGAGAAACAAATGTACGCTGCTAAGGAATCTCCTTTTCCTGTGGCCGGGCCAAGATTCTTTGCGTTTTTCTCTGCAGGGAAACAACAAAACCACACACACACACTACACACACACACACACACACACACACACACACACACACACAGCAATAAGCTTCCATCCAGCCGGCACAAGACAGTTTCCTAGAGAGCCTGTACAGAGTCATGGTGCTGCAGGCTCAATTTCAGATTGGGTTAAAGTGCCCTGCAAACGGGAGAGGCTACCGGGGAATTAAGAGCTGCAGAGATGAGGGTCTGTGGCCATCACCTTTGCAGATGCAGGAGAGAGGAGGTGATTAGGGAAGCTGTGTGTTCCCCTCTGAGGCTGGCAGGTTTGTTCTCCCCAGCCCCGCCCCCAGCACTGCACAATTCATTGCAATGCAGCCCCTGCTTTTGGGTTTAGCAAAGGTAACTTGCCCTGGTACCCCCAGGCTTCTGTTTCCAGCTCATACAGAATTCGCCCACCTAGAACTCAATCTTCCTCTCCCGGCAGTACCATTAATATTTTAATTTAATCAGAATTTCTGGGACTGGCTTGCCATCCTGAACAACCTAGTTACCTGTCAGCCTCTATCAGCTTGTCATATTAGAGGGGATTGTCGTAGGAATCTAATCTGCTTTAAATGATTTCGTGGGGTGTTGGTCTATAAATCATCTCGAGGCAGGCCTGACAACGCGAAGGCTTCTGTGGATAAACAAACCACACTTGTTTTATTTTCGGCGGGCACAGACTTTGCTTTATCAACTTCTTATTGATTTCCGTGCTCCAAGAGGTCAAAAAAATGTTTTTGCTTCTCCTTTACATATAAACACATTATTCATAGAAGAACCGTGGGCAGGCAACCCTCATTAAGGTAAGTTCCGAGATTCGCAGGTGACCTGGTGGAGTTTGGAGTTTCCAAAAGCTTGACTTTTCCTCTTTCTGGTCCAAATATAAATTATATGGGTATTAAGAAGCCTCACGTCTCTGCAGGGATGTGGAGGAACCCTGGACATACAAACACACACACACACACACACACCACCCCATGCCAAGAAGATACACAGAAAACTCACTCACCCTTCACTCGAGTTTGCAAATTTGGAGCTGACTTAATGAAGGAAAGAAAAGTTGTAGCCGCAAAGTCACGCAGAGCCGATGACAAGACAAAAACCACCATTAGATTGTCTTCTTTTCTAAAGTTTTATTTTATTCTTAAGAATCATCGTTTGGATCAGGCACAGTGGCTCACGCTTGTAATCCCAGCGCTTTAGGAGGCTGAGGTGGGAGAATCATGAGGCCAGAAGTTCAAGACCAGCCTGGGCAACATAGCAAGACCCCATCTCTAAAAAAAAAAAAAAAAATACAAAAATTAGCTGGGATTACAGGCGTGTGCCACCATGCCTGGTTAATTTCGTATTTTCAGTAGAGGCGGGATTTCATCATGCTGGTCAGGCTGCTCTCAAACTCCTGTAGAGTTTACAGTACAGAGCACAGACCTGTATTTCCAGCTACTGGGGAGGCTGAGGTGGAAGGATCATTTGAGTCCAGGACGTTGAGGTTGCACTGAGCCGTGATTGCACCACTGCA
>NW_026665057.1:0-1711 GCF_009828535.3 Hylobates moloch | reverse complement strand
GGCTCTTTTTTGGTTCCATATGAACTTTAAAGTAGTTTTTTCCAATTCTGTGAAGAAAGTCATTGGTAGCTTGATGGGGATGGCATTGAATCTATAAATGACCTTGGGCAGTATGGCCATTTTCACGATATTGATTCTTCCAACCCATGAGCATGGAATGTTCTTCCATTTGTTTGTGTCCTCTTTTATTTCATTGAGCAGTGGTTTGTAGTTCTCCTTGAAGAGGTCCTTCACATCCCTTGTAAGTTGGATTCCTAGGTATTTTATTCTCTTTGAAGCAATTGTGAATGGGAGTTCACTCATGATTTGGCTCTCTGTTTGTCTGTTATTGGTGTACAAGAATGCTTATGATTTTTGTACATTAATTTTGTATCCTGAGACTTTGCTGAAGTTGCTAATCAGCTTAAGGAGATTTTGGCCTGAGACAATGGGGTTTTCTAGATATACAATCATGTCATCTGCAAACAGGGACAATTTGACTTCCTCTTTTCCTAATTGAATACCCTTTATTTCCTTCTCCTGCCTGATTGCTCTGGCCAGAACTTCCAGCACTATGTTGAATAGGAGCGGTGAGAGAGGGCATCCCTGTCTTGTGCCAGTTTTCAGAGGGAATGCTTCCAGTTTTTGCCCATTCAGTATGATATTGGCTGTGGGTTTGTCATAGATAGCTCTTATTATCTTGAGATACGTCCCATCAATACCTAATTTATTGAGAGTTTTTAGCATAAAGGGTTGTTGAATTTTGTCAAAGGCCTTTTCTGCATCTATTGAGATAATCATGTGGTTTTTGTCTTTGGTTCTGTTTATATGCTGGATTACATTTATTGATTTGCGTATGTTGAACCAGCCTTGCATCCCAGGGATGAAGCCCACTTGATCATGGTGGATAAGCTTTTTGATGTGCTGCTGGATTCGGTTTGCCAGTATTTTATTGAGGATTTTTGCATCAATGTTCATCAAGGATATTGGTCTGAAATTCTCTTTTTTGGTTATGTCTCTGCCAGGTTTTGGTATCAGGACGATGCTGGCTTCATAAAATGTGTTAGGGAGGATTCCCTCTTTTTCTATCGATTGGAATAGTTTCAGAAGGAATGGTACCAGTTCCTCCTTGTACCTCTGGTAGAATTCAGCTGTGAATCCGTCAGGTCCTGGACTCTTTTTGGTTGGTAAGCTATTGATTATTGCCACAATTTCAGAACCTGTTATTGGTCTATTCAGAGATTCAACTTCTTCCTGGTTTAGTCTTGGGAGGGTGTATTTGTCGAGGAATTTATCCATTTCTTCTAGATTTTCTAGTTTATTTGCGTAGAGGTGCTTGTAGTATTCTATGATTGTAGATTGTATTTCTGTGGGATCGGTGGTGAAATCCCCTTTTTCATTTTTTATTGCATCTATTTGATTCTTCTCTCTTTTCTTCTTTATTAGTCTTGCTAGCGGTCCATCAACTTTGTTGATCTTTTCAAAAAACCAGCTCCTGGATTCATTAATTTTTTGAAGGGTTTTTTGTGTCTCTATTTCCTTCAGTTCTGCTCTGATTTTAGTTATTTCTAGCCTTCTGCTAGCTTTTGAATGTGTTTGCTCTTGCTTTTCCAGTTCTTTTAATTGTGATGTTAGGGTGTCAATTTTGGATCTTTCCTGCTTTCTCTTGTGAGCATTTAGTGCTCTAAATTTCCCTCTACACACTGCTTTGAATGTGTCCCAGAGATTCTGG
>NW_026665056.1:0-1711 GCF_009828535.3 Hylobates moloch | reverse complement strand
TTTTACACTATAGGCCCCTTAGCGCTCCTAATGTCCATGTGCAGTTTCTATAGAAAGAGTGTTTCAGATCTGCTCAATCAAAAGTAAGGTTCAACACTGTTAGTTGAATGCACAGAACATAAAGAAGTTTTGCAGAATGCTTCTGTGTAGTTTTTATTTGAAGATAGTCTTTTTTCCATTTTAGCCCCCTAAGCCCTCCGAATGTACACTTTCAGTTTCTACAGAAAGAGGGTTTCAGAAGTGCTCACTCAAAAGTAAGGTTGAACTCTGTTAGTTGAAGGCACAAAACAGAAAGAAGTTTCACAGAATGCTTCTGTGTAATTATATGAAGATATTCGTTTTTCCCCTACAGGCACCTTAGCACACAGAATGTCCACTTGCAGTTTCTACAGAAGGAGTGTTTCAGAAATGCTAAATCAAAAGTACGGTTCAACTCTGTTAGTTGAATGCACAGAAGAGAAAGAAGTTTCACAGAATGCTTCTATGTAGTTTTTATTTGAAGATATTCCTTTCCCACTATAGGCCCCTTACCGCTCAGGTTGTACACTTGCAGTTTTTACAGAAAGGGTGTTTCAGAACTGCTCAATCAAAAATGTCGTTCAACTCTGTTAGTTGAATGAAGAGAAGAGAAAGAAGTTTCACTGAATGCTTCTGTGTAGTTTTTATTTAAAGATATTCCTTTTTCCACTATAGGCCCCTTAGCGCTCCGAGTGTCCACTTGCAGTTTCTACAGAAAGAATGTTTCAGAACTCCTCAATCAAAAGTAAGCTTTAACTCTGTTAATTGAATGCACAGAACAGAAAGAAGTTTCGCAGAATGCTTCTCTATAGTTTTTATTAGAAGATACTCCTTTTTCCTCTTTAAGCCCCTTAGTTCTCCGAATATTCACTTGCAGTTTCTACAGAAAGAGTGTTTCAGAAATGCTCAATTAAGGTAAGTTTCAACCCTTTCAGTTGAATTCACAGAACAGAAACAATCTCACAGAATGCTTCTGTGTAGTTTTAATTTGAAGATATTCCTTTTACACTATAGGCCCCTTAGCGGTCGTAAGTTCCACATGCAGTTTCTACAGGAAGAGTGTTTCAGAACTGCTCAATACAAAGTATGGTTCAACTCTGTTAGTTGGATGCACAGAACACAAAGAAGTTTCACAGAATGCTTCTGTGTAGTTTTTAATTGAAGAAAATACTTGCTCCACTATAGGCTCTTAGGGCTCCGAATGTCCACATGCAGTTTCTTCAGAGAGAGTGTTTCAGAACTACTCAATCAATAGGAAGCTTCAACTCTGTTGATTGAATGCATAGAATAGAAAGGAGTTTCACAGAATGCTTCTGTGTACTTTTTATTTGAAAATATTCCTTTTTCCACTGTAGGACCCTTAGCCCTCCGAATTTCCATGTGCAGTTTCTACAGAGAGAGTGTTTCAGAACTACTCAAGCAATAGTAAGATTAATATCTGTACTTTGAATGAACAAAACAGAAAGAAGTTACACAGAATGCTTCTGTGTAGTTTTTATTTGAATATATTCCTTTCTCCACTGTATGCCCCTTAGCGCTCAGAATGTCCACTTGCAGTTTCTACAGAAAGAGTGTTTCAGAACTGCTCAATCAAAAGTAAAGTTCAACTCTGTTACACGAATGACCAGAAGAGAAAGAAGTTTCACAGAATGCTTCTGTGTAGTTTTTATTTGAAGATATTGCATTTTCCACT
>NW_026665055.1:0-1711 GCF_009828535.3 Hylobates moloch | reverse complement strand
CTGCCTTTGTAGTACTAAGACATTAGCCATAAGATTAGAAATTATGGTTAAGGAGTCATTGCAGCTGGAGGCTACAAGACTCTGACCCTCCCTAAACTGCTCCTAAGATCCATGCTTGAGACATTTTGCAGACCCTGCACTTGATGGATCAGCTGGCATGACCCAGATCGATAAACTGGCTCATCTGATCTTGTGGCCCCCAGCTAGGAACTGACTCAGCACAAGAGGACAATTTCAACTTCCCATGATTTCATCTCTTACTTAACCAGTCAGCACTCCTGGCTCACTGGCTTCCCCCCACCCACCAAGTTATCCTTAAAAACTGATTCCTGAAGCTCAGGGAGACTGATTTGAGTAATAATAAAACTCTGGCCTCCCGCACAGCCAGCTCTGCGTGAATTAACTCTTTCTCTATTGCAATTCCCCTGTCTTGATAAATCGGCTCTGTCTAGGCAGCAAGCAAGGTGAACCCATTGGGTGGTTACAAAAATGGCTTGGGAAGAGTTTTAAATTGTAAATATTAGAAGAATGAGAGGATTACTGTGAAGGTGTGTATGCTGTTCATTTGCTGATTTTGTTCATTGGCTTCTGATACTTTCTTACCTTCTCCAGCTGCCTCCTGCTACTCTCTTTACTAAATTGAGGGTGAGCTCTGGTTATAAAGGAGACAGTGGGTTCCATCTTTTGAAAGGATGGGATCCTAAACTGGAGTCTACCTATGCCTGTCCTAAAAAGAGTGTTGAGGACACTCTTGTCATCCTCGTGATAAGTAATGAGAGTTGCTTAGCACAACAGTATAAGATTTGTAATCTGCCTTTAATACTATTTGTTCTGAAAACAAAATCGTGGAAAAAAATTATAAAAATCTAATTATGGATGTTTGTCTCATTGCAAGTATCAGAGGTGTTCAAATCAGAGTAACTCCATCTTGGATAGGGATTGGGTAAAATGAGGCTGAGACCTACTGGGCCACATTCCTAGGAGGTTAGGCATTCTTAGTTAACAGGATATTTACAGTTAAGGGAACAAGTTAATAATGTTTATTGAACAGACCCAGGACTTAAGTGACCCAGGAAATAGACCAAGGAAATGTCTTGATGTCCCACTGTCTTAAGAACAAAAGCATTCTTAATTTAAGAGTAAGTTTCAGGCTGGGCGTGGTGGCTCACGCCTGTAATCCCAATACTTTAGGAGGCCAAGGAGGGTGGATCATGAGGTCAGGAGATAGCGACCATCCTGGCCAACATCGTGAAACCCTGTCTCTACTAAAAAAATACCAAAAAATTAGCTGGGTGTGGTGGCAGGCGCCTGTAGTCCCAGCTACTCAAGAGGCTGAGGCAGGAGAATGGCGTGAACCCAGGAGGCGAAACTTGTAGTGAGCGGAGATCAAGCCACTACACTCTAGCCTGGGCAACTGAGCAAGACTCTGTCTCAAAAAAAAAAAAAAAAAATACAAAAAAAGTTTGTTGGGCATGTTGGCATGTGCCTGTAATCCCAGCTACTTAGGCCGGGCGCGGTGGCTCACGCCTGTAATCCCAGCACTTTGGGAGGCCGAGGCGGGCAGATCACGAGGTCAGGAGATCGAGACTATCCTGGCTAACACGCTGAAACCCCGTCTCTACTAAAAATACAAAAAATTAGCCGGGCGTGGTGGCGGGCGCCTGTAGTCCCAGCTACTCGGGAGGCTGAGGCAGGAGAATGGCGTGAACCC
>NW_026665054.1:0-1712 GCF_009828535.3 Hylobates moloch | reverse complement strand
CTGAAAGGGGACATTCGGACCGCTAAGGGACCTATAGTGGAAAAAGGGATATCTTCAAATAAAAACTACACAGAAGCATTGTGTGAAACTTCTTTCTGTTTTGTGCATTCAACTAGCAGAGTTGAAGCTTACTTTTGAAAGAGCAGTTCTGAAATACTCTTTCTATAAAAACTGCAAGTGGAGATTCTGAGCGCTAAGGGTATTATAGTGGAAAAAGGAATATCTTCAAAGGAAAACTACAAAGAAGCATTATGTGAAACTTCTTACTGTTCTGTGCATTCAAATAACAGAGTTGAAGCTTACTTTTGATTGAGCAGTTCTGCAACACTGTTTCTGTAGAAACTGCAAGGGGACATACGGAGCAGAAAGTGGCCTATAGTGGAAAAAGGAATGTCTTCAAATAAAAACTACACAGAAGCATTCTGTGAAACTTCTTCCTGTTCTGTGCATTCAACTAGCAGAGTTGAAGCTTACTTTTGATAGAGCAGTTCTAAAACACTCTTTCTGTAGGAACTGCAAGTGGACATTCTGTGTGCTAAGGGTATTATAGTGGAAAAAGGAAAATCTTCAAACAAAAACTACATAGAAGCATTCTGTGCAACTTCTTTCTGTTCTGTGCATTCAAATAACAGAGTTGAATATTAGTTTTGATTTTGCAGTTCTGAAACACTCTTTCTGTAGAAACTGGAAGAGGATATTTTGAGCACTAGGGGGCCTTTAGTGGAAAAAGTAATATCTTCAAATAAAAACTACACAGAAGCATTCTGTAAAAGTTCTTACTGTTCTGTGCATTCAACTAACAGAGATGAAGCTTAGTTTTAATTGAGCAGTTCTGAAACAGTGTTTCTGTAGAAACTGCAAGGGGACATTCGGAGAACTAAGGGGCCTATAGTGGAAAAAGGAATGTGTTCAAATTGAAATTCTTTCAGTCTGTCACTCACAAATTGAACTACTTTTGATAGACAAATTTGGAAAACTTTCCTTGTAGAAATGGAAATGGACATTCTGACAAGTAATATCTTCAAACAAAAACTACAGAGAAGCATTCTGTGCAACTTCTTTCTGTTCTGTGCATTCAACTAACAGAGTTGAAGATTAGTTTTGATAGAGCAGTTCTGAAACACTCTTTCTGTAGAAACTGGAACAGGATATTTTGAGCACTAGGGGGCCTTTAGTGGAAAAAGGAATATCTTCAAATAAAAACTACACAGAAGCATTCTGTGAAAGTTCTTACTGTTCTGTGCATTCAACTAACAGAGTTGAAGCTTAGTTTTGATTGAGCAGTTCTGAAACAGTGTTTCTGTAGAAACTGAAAGGGGACATTCGGAGAACTAAGGGGCCAATAGTGGAAAAAGGAATATGTTCAAATAAAAACTACACAGAAGCCTTCTGTGAAACTTCTTTCTGTTCTGTGCATTCAACTAAGAGAGTTGAAGCTTACTTTTGATAGAACAGTTCTGAAACACTCTTTCTGTAGAAGCTGCAAATAGACATTATGAGCGCTAAGGGGCTTATAGTGGAAAAAGGAATATCCTCAAATAAAAACTACACAGAAGCATTTTGTGAAACTTCTTTCTGTTCTGTGCATTCAACTAACGGAGTTGAAGCTTACTTTTGATTGAGCAGTTCTGAAACACTGTTTCTGTAGAAACCGCATGGGGATAATCGGAGAACTAAGGGGCCTATAGTGGAAAAAGGAATATCTTCAAATA
>NW_026665053.1:0-1712 GCF_009828535.3 Hylobates moloch | reverse complement strand
GGGCCTTTAGTGAAAAGGAAATAACTTCAAATAAAAACTACACAGAAGCATTCTGTGAAAATTCTTTCTGTTCTGTGCATTCAACTAACAGAGTTGAATCTTACATTTGATTGAGCAGTTCTGAAACACTCTTTCTGTAGAAACTGCAAGGGGACGTTCGGAGCATTATATGGCCTATAGTTTAAAAAGAAATATCTTCAAATAAAAACTACACAGAATCATTCAGCGAAACTTCTTTCTGTTCTGTGCATTCACCTAAGAGAATAGAAGCTTACTTTTGATTGAGCAGTTCTGAAACACTGTTTCTGTAGAAACTGCAAGTGGACATTCGGAGCGCTAAGGGGCCTATAATGGAAAAAAGAGTATCTTCAAATAAAAACTACACAATAGCGTTCTGTGAAACTTTTTTCTCTTCTGTGCATTTAACTAACAGAGTTGAAACTTTTGACTGAGGAGTTCTGAAACTTACTTTCTGTAGAAACTGTAAGGGGACATGCGCAGCGCTATGGGGCCTATAGTTGAAAAAGAAATATCTTCATATAAAAACTACACAAAAGCATTCTGTGAAACTTCTTTCTCTTCTGTGAATTCAACTAAGAGAGTTGAAGTTTACTTTTCATTGAGCAGATCTGAAACACTCTTTCTGTAGAAACTGCAATGGGACATTCTTAGCGCTATGGTGCTTACAGTGGAAAAAGAATTATCTTCAAATAAAAACTACTCAGAAGCATTCTGTGAAACTTATTTCTGTGCTTTGCATTCAACTAACCAAGTTGAAGCATACTTTTGATTGAGCAGTTATGAAACACTCTTTCTTTAGAAACTGCAAGTGGACATTCGGAGGGCGAAAGGGCCTAAAATGGAAAAATTAATATCCTCATATAAAAAATACACAGAAGCATTCTGTGAAACTATTTTCTGTTCTGTGAATTCAACTAAGAGAGTTGAAGCTTGCTTTTGATTGAGCACTTCTGAAACACTCTTTCTGTAGAAACTGCAAGTGGACATTCGCAGCGCTATGGGGCATGTAGTGGAAAATGAAATATCTTCATATAAAAACTACACAGAAGCATTCTGTGAAACTTCTTCCTGTTCTGTGCATTCAACTAACAGAGTTGATCCTTACATTTGGTTGAGCAGTTCTGAAACACGCTTTCTGTAGAAACTGGAAGTGGACATTCGGAGCTCTAAGGGGCCTAGAGTGGAAAAAGGAATATCTTCAAATTAAAACTACACAGAAGCATTCTGTGAAACTTTTTTCTCTTCTATGCATTCAACTAACGGTGTTGAAGCTTACTTTCCATTGAGCAGTTCTGAAACACTGTTTCTGTAGAAACTGCAAGTGGACATTTGGATCGCTAAGGGGCCTATAGGGGAAAAAGGAATATCTTCAAGTTAAAACTACACAGAAGCATTCTGTGAAACTAATTTATGTTCTGTGCATTCAACTAACAGTGTTGAAGATTACTTTTGATTGAGCACTTCTGAAACTGTCTTTCTGTATTAACTACAAGTGGACATTCCGAGCGCTAAGGGGCCCTGTAGTGGAAAAAGGAATACCTTCAAATATAAACTAAACAGAAGCATTCTGTGTTACTAATTTCTGTTCTGTCCATTCAATTAACGGGGTTGAAACTTACTTTTGATTGAGCAGTTCAGAAACAATCTTTCTGTAGAAACTGCAAGTGGACATTCAGAGTGCTAAGGGGCCT
>NW_026665052.1:0-1712 GCF_009828535.3 Hylobates moloch | reverse complement strand
GTGTGTGTGTGTGTGTGTGTGTGTGTGTGTGTATATGTATATACCATAGTTGAAATACATATTAAGGCCAAACACCCACTACCATGTGAGCAAAACTGAAATCATCCTGATTTCTTGGAAATGTTTTCTCTAATCACAAACACAAAAGTTAAGCTTTATTTATTTGTTATTGAAATTAAACCAATCAGCTATGGGCAAATCAGCTTAAAGAGCTCTGTTAGCTCTAAAACATTTTTAATGTATCACAGTGAAAACTAGAAAACACTGCTAAAAGAAATCATAGATGACATGGACAAATGGAAACACATCCCATGCTCATGGATGGGTAGACGCAATATTGTGAAAATGGCCATACTGCCAAAAGAAATCTAGAAATTCAATGCAATTCCCACCAAAATATTACAAGGAGCCAACAAACATATGAAGAAATGTTCAACATCACTAATTATCAGGGAAATGCAAATCAAAAGCACAATATGATACCACCTTATTCCTACAAGAATGGCCATAATAAAAAAATTAAAAAAAACTGTAGATATTGGCATGAATATGGTGAACAGGAAATACTTCTACACTGCTGGCAGGAATGCAAACTGGCACAGCCACTAGGGAACACAGTGTGGAGATTCCTTAAAGTCCTAAAAGTATAACTACCATTTGATCCAGCAATCTCACTACGGGGTATCTACCCAGAGGAAAAGAAGTCATTATTCGAAAAAGATACTTGCACATGCATGTTTATAGCAGCACAATTCACAATTGCAAAATCTTGGAACCAACCCAAATGCCCATCAATCAACAAGGGGATAAAGAAACTGTGATATATATATAAAATTGAATACTAGGCAGCTGTTAAAAAGGAATGAATTAACAGTATTTGCAGTGACCTGGATAAGATGGGAGACTTATTCTAAGTGAAGTAACTCAGGAATGGAAAATAAAACATTGCATGTTCTCACTGATATGTGGGATCTAAGCTATGAGGATGCAAAGGCATAAGAATGACACAATGAACTTTGGGGACTTGGGGGAAAGAATGTAAGGGGGTGAGGGAGAAAAGACAACAAATAGGATGCAGTGTATATTGCTCAGGTGATGGATGTGCCATAATATCAGAAATCACTGCTAAAGAACTTACTAATGCAACCAAATACTACCTATACCCCAATAACTTATGAAAAATAAAAATAAAAAATAAAAATAAAACAGTGAATCACAATAAAGGTGAAAATAGTTCCTCCTTTGCAGTATATAAATTGTGCTGTAACTGCTGTAAGACAAGCTTCTTACTACTTGGTTTAAAGTTTCCTGGATTGAGATCTATATGTTTTGTATGGCAATAAACTTTAATTTTTTTCTAGACTGATCTAATTTTTGACCTACATCTAGCTACCTACCCATCTATGAATTTAGCATCTATCTATTATCTCCCTCTCTCTCTCTCTCTCCTGCTCTCTCTCTCTCTCTCTCTCTCTCTCATTGCCTCCTATGCTCCAGGCTAGAGAAGTGGCCATAAACTCAAGAAACAAAGAACAAAGTCCTTGTTTTTAAGTTTTCAATTCTTCTGGAAGTCATAGACAAAAGCAAAAAAAGAGAGAAAATAATGAAACCATACACTGTTAGTTTATCCATGAAGAAAAATAAAAGCCAGTTTAAAAATAGAAAATAATGGGGAACTGGAAGTTTTGGGGAAGTGAGATTGGGATCTATTT
>NW_026665051.1:0-1712 GCF_009828535.3 Hylobates moloch | reverse complement strand
TCTTCATAGCATCAATGGTCTTTACAATTTGACATGTTTTTGCAGTGGCTGGTACTGGTTGTTCCTTTCCATGTTTAGTGCTTCCTTCAGGAGCTCCCGTAAGGCAGGCCTGGTGGTGACAAAATCTCTCAGCATTTGCTTGTCTGTAAAGAATTTTATTTCTCCTTCACTGATGAAGCTTAGTTTGGCTGGATATGAAATTCTGGGTTGAAAATTCTTTTCTTTAAGAATGTTGAATATTGGCCCCCACTCTCTTCTGGTTTATAGAGTTTCTGCTGGGAGATCCACTGTTAGTCTGATGGGCTTCCCTTTGTGGGTAACCCGGCCTTTCTCTCTGGCTGCCCTTAACATGTTTTCCTTCATTTCAACCTTGGTGAATCTGCCAATTATGTGTCTGTGGGTTGCTCTTCTCGAGGAGTATCTTTGTGGAGTTCTCTGTATTTCCTGAATTTGAATGTTGGCCTGCCTTGCTAGGTTGGGGAAGTTCTCCTTGATATCCTGAAGAGTGTTTTCTAACTTGGTTCCATTCTCCCCATCATTTTCAAGTACACCAATCAAACATAGATTTGGTCTTTTCACATAGTCCCATATTTCTTGGAAGCTTTGTTCATTTCTTTTTACTCTTTTTTCTCCAATCTTGTCTTCTCATTTTATTTCATTAATTTGATCTTCAATCACTGATATCTTTTCTTCCGGTTGATCTAATCAGCTATTGAAGCTTGTGCATGTGTCCCGAAGTCTTGTGCTGTGGTTTTCAGCTCCATCAGGTCATTTAAGGTCTTCTCTACACTTGTTATTCAAGTTAGCCATTCATCTAACCTTTTCTCAAGATTTTTAGCTTCCTTGCAATGGGTTAGAACATGCTCCTTTAGCTCGGAGAAGTTTCTTATTATTGACCTTCTGAAGCCTACTTCTGTCAACTCGTCAAAGTGATTCTCTGTCCAGTTTTGTTCCATCGCTGGCAAGGAGCTGCGATCCTTTGGAGGAGAAGAATTGTTCTCGTTTGTGGAATTTTCAGCTTTTCTGCTCTGGTTTATCTCCATCTTTGTAGTTTTATCTACCTTCGGTCTTTGATGTTGGTGACCTACAGATGGGGTTTTGGTGCGGATGTCCTTTTTGTTGATGTCAATGTTATTCCTTTCTGTTTGTTAGTTTTCCTTCTAACATTCATGCTCCCTCAGCCTCAGGTCTGTTGGAGTTTGCTAGAGGTCCACTCCAAACCCTGTTTGCCTGGGTATCACAATCAAAGGCTGCAGAACAGCAAATATTGCAGAATATTGATTCTTCGTCTGGAAGTTTTGTCCCAGAGGTCACCTGTCTTTATGAGTTGTCTCTCAGTCCCCACTGGGAGGTGTCTCCCAGTCAGGCTACACGAGATCAGAGACCCACTTGAGGAGGCAGTCTGTCTGTGCTCAGAGCTCAAACGCCATGCTGGGAGAACTACTGCCGTCTTCAGAACTGTCAGACAGGGACGTTTAAGTCTGTAGAAGTTGTCTGCTGCCTTTTGTTCGGCTATGCCCTGCCCACAGACGTGGAGCCTGTAGAGGCCATAGGCCTTGCTGAGCTGAGTTGGGCCCCACCCAGTTCGAGCTTCCAGGCCACTTTGTTTACCTACTCAAGCCTCAGCAATGGTGAATGCCCCTCTATCTGCCAGGCTGCAGCCTCGCAGGTCAATCTCAGACTGCTGTGCTAGCAGTGAGCAAGGCTCCGTG
>NW_026665050.1:861-1712 GCF_009828535.3 Hylobates moloch | reverse complement strand
TGATTCTGTGTAGGTTTTATTGAAGATATTCCTTTTTCCACTATAGGCCCCTTCACACTCGGTATATCCGCTTCCAGTTTCTACAAAAAGAGTGTTTCACAACTCCTGAATCAAAAGTAAGGTTCAACTCTGCTAGTTGAAAGCACAGATCAGAAAAAAGTTTTGCAGAATACTTCTGCGTAGTTTTTATTTGAAATATTCCTTTTTCCACTCTAGGCCCCTTAGCGCTCCGGATGTCCGCCTGCAGTTTCTACAGAAAGAGAGTTCCAGAACTTCTCTATCAAAAGTAAGGTTCAACTCTGTTAGTTGAATGCACAGAACAGAAAGAAGATTGGCAGAATGATTCTGTGTAGTTTTTATATGAAGATATATATTTTTTCACTATAGGCCTCTAAGTGCTCTGAATATCCGCTTGCAATTTGTAAAGAAAGAGTGTTTCAGAACTTCTCAATCAACAGTAAGATTCAACTCTTTTAGTTGAATGCACAGAAGAGAAAGAAGTTTGGCAGAATGATTCTGTGTAGTTGTTATTTGAAGATATTCCTTTTTACACTATAAGCCACTTAGTGCTCTGAATGTCCACTTGGAGTTTCAAAATAAAGAGTGATTCAAACCCCTCAATCAAAACTAAGGTTCAACTCTGCTAGTTGAATACACAGACCAGAAAGTAGTTTCACAGATTGCTTCTGTGTAGTTTTAAATGGAAGATACTCCTTTTTCCACTATAGGCCCCTTAGTGCTCCGAATGTCCCCTTGCAGTTTCTACATAAAGAGTGTTTCAGAACTCCTCAATCAACAGTAAGGTTCAACACTGTTAGTTGAATGCACAGAACAGAAAGAAGTTTGGTAGA
>NW_026665050.1:0-851 GCF_009828535.3 Hylobates moloch | reverse complement strand
TGATTCTGTGTAGGTTTTATTGAAGATATTCCTTTTTCCACTATAGGCCCCTTCACACTCGGTATATCCGCTTCCAGTTTCTACAAAAAGAGTGTTTCACAACTCCTGAATCAAAAGTAAGGTTCAACTCTGCTAGTTGAAAGCACAGATCAGAAAAAAGTTTTGCAGAATACTTCTGCGTAGTTTTTATTTGAAATATTCCTTTTTCCACTCTAGGCCCCTTAGCGCTCCGGATGTCCGCCTGCAGTTTCTACAGAAAGAGAGTTCCAGAACTTCTCTATCAAAAGTAAGGTTCAACTCTGTTAGTTGAATGCACAGAACAGAAAGAAGATTGGCAGAATGATTCTGTGTAGTTTTTATATGAAGATATATATTTTTTCACTATAGGCCTCTAAGTGCTCTGAATATCCGCTTGCAATTTGTAAAGAAAGAGTGTTTCAGAACTTCTCAATCAACAGTAAGATTCAACTCTTTTAGTTGAATGCACAGAAGAGAAAGAAGTTTGGCAGAATGATTCTGTGTAGTTGTTATTTGAAGATATTCCTTTTTACACTATAAGCCACTTAGTGCTCTGAATGTCCACTTGGAGTTTCAAAATAAAGAGTGATTCAAACCCCTCAATCAAAACTAAGGTTCAACTCTGCTAGTTGAATACACAGACCAGAAAGTAGTTTCACAGATTGCTTCTGTGTAGTTTTAAATGGAAGATACTCCTTTTTCCACTATAGGCCCCTTAGTGCTCCGAATGTCCCCTTGCAGTTTCTACATAAAGAGTGTTTCAGAACTCCTCAATCAACAGTAAGGTTCAACACTGTTAGTTGAATGCACAGAACAGAAAGAAGTTTGGTAGA
>NW_026665049.1:0-1713 GCF_009828535.3 Hylobates moloch | reverse complement strand
TGTATCCCCTTCTGCTATACAAAATAATACTATTTGGCTTAAACTGAGGTTTGTAAAATTGCATCCACAGATTTCAGTCACATTTTCAAATAAATGCATTATAAAAACCATGTAATACAAGTTGACTATTTCTTATTCACAATGTTAGGGCCAGAAGAATTTCAGATTTTGGATATTTGTGGATGGCAGAATATTTGCATATACATAATATATCTTGTGTATCAACCCAAGTGTAAACACAAAATTTATGTTTCATATACACCTTATACAGATAGGCTAAAGATAATTTTAAACAATATTTTAAATAATTTTATTCATGAAGCAAAGTTTGTGTACACCTGCCATTTTATTATCCTTTGTGAGTGCTCTTGCTTGGGGGCATCTAGGTGGACACAGAAAGATATATTGCAACTGAAGGGGCTGGGAGAGTCTTTTGTCCACTGAGAATATGTTTTGACTGTAACTTCTCACATGAGGTCACCTGTGGGATATTTCACTTTTGGTGACATTTCACAGCTCAAAGCATTTCAGATTTTGGAGTATTTTGGATTTTTAGATATTTTGATTAGTGGTGCTCAACCTGTAGGGTATTTCATCTTTTTTTTCTCCAGGTAGGAATGGAAAATGCATTTTTGTTTTTACTTGTATTGCACATTTTTTCCAACTCAAATTCATTATGCATGTTGTTAGATCTCTTCAAATTTCGATGAAAAGTGTCAAGTTATATCAATTACTATTTTCAAAAATTTTTTGTAGTAAGTAGATTAAATACCATGATAATCCACAGTTCAAAAATAAACATAAATTCATGTGCTTGTATTCCAGTTGGGTTTTTTTTTTTCCAAACGATGAGCATTAATGAAATACTTTGCCTTGAAACCTTTTTCTAAATATATTTGAGAATATTGTTTGAAAGTAAAAAATTGAAAAAGACTGAACATACCATAATAAATGCCATTTGTGCTTAAGAAGGCTATCTTTATCAGAGATTATTTATAAAATAAAAATACACATTTCTAACATCGTCTCAGTCAAGAGCTTGTTACTGATGTGCTAATTATGATGTTGAATGTTGTTAGGCTAACAGGATGCACTGGTAATAAGACCCTGTTAAGCTGAACTTTCTCAATTTAAATGCTATCTCATCATTCCTGTGCAGTATGTTTTTTTTTTTTTTTTTGAGACGGAGTCTCGCTCTGTCGCCCAGGCTGGAGTGCAGTGGCGCAATCTCGGCTCACTGCAAGCTCCACCTCCCGGGTTCACGCCATTCTCCTGCCTCAGCCTCTCCGAGTAGCTGGGACTACAGGCGCCCGCCACCACGCCCGGCTAATTTTTTGTATTTTTAGTAGAGACGGGGTTTCACCGTTGTGTGGATCTCCTGACCTCGTGATCCGCCCGACTCGGCCTCCCAAAGTACTGGGATGCAGTATGTTTTTATTAGAATTCTAGCAGTATGTATTTTATATTGTGACCTAAATAACAAGCACACACAAGAATGATTTCACATTGTGTATGCCGATGTACTTTAAAGTCTGTAAAAAATATTGTAGGTATCAGCAACTAGAACAGTGCTTCATACATAGAAAGGGACCAATTAATGCTAAGTAAATGTTATTAGTTACTTAAAGAACTTTGTATTATGTAAATACATCCAAATCAATTATTGTTTGGATGGTAATATGATAGCAAACCTAGATGCAGAGTTAAGAAGAA
>NW_026665048.1:0-1714 GCF_009828535.3 Hylobates moloch | reverse complement strand
AATGAAATGAAATAACGAAATGACGAGATGAAAAGATGAAATGAAATAATGAGATGAAATGATGAGATGAAATGAAATCGTGAGATGAAATGATGAAATGATGAGATAAAGTTAAATGATGAAATGAAATGAGATGAAATGATGAAATAATGAAATGAAAGGATGAAATGATGGGATGAAACGAAATGATGAAATGAAACGAAATGATAAAATGGAATGATGAAATGAAATGAGGAAGTGATGAAATGAAAGGTGAAATGAAATGAGGAAACGAAATGATGAAGTGAAACAATGAAATGAAATGAAATGAATAGATGAAATGATGAAACGAAGAGATGATATGAAATGACAAAATGAAATGATGAAATGAAGTCAAATGGTGAAATGATGAAATAATGAAACGAAATGAAATGATGAAATGATGAATTGATGAAATGAAAAGATGAAATGAAATGAAGTGATGAGATGAAAAGATGAAATCAAATGAAATAATGAAATGAATTGAGGAAAGGATGAAATGAAATAATGAAATGAATAAATGACATGAAATGATGGAATGAAATGATGAAGTGAAATGATGAAATGATGAAATAAATGAAATGAAATGATGAATTGAAGAAATGATGAAATGAAATGAAATAATGAAATGACGAGACGAATAGATGAAATGAATTGATGAGATGTAATGAAATGATGAGACGAAATGATGAGATGAAATGATGAGATGAAATGATGAAATGATGAGATGAAGTAAAATGATGAAATAAAATGAATGTTGAGATGAAATGATAAAATGATGAAATGAAATTAAAGAATGAAATGAAATGAAATGAAATGATGAGATGAAATGATGAGGTGAAAGGATGAGATGAAACGATGAAATGAAAAGATGTAATGAAATGAAATGATGAAATGAGGAAATGAAATGAAATGAAATGATGAAATGGATGAACCAAAAATATTTATTCATTTTTTTCTTGGCATCCTTCTAAGAGTATTTTAGTGAGGTTAATTTTTAAAAATAAATTGCTACTCAGTGGCTATACAGTTGGCCTTTGCACCACAGGGTTTTGAATTGTACAGGTCCACATAGCAAAGCGAACAATTCTACATCCTTCTCCACACCCTGCCCATGAAAAGGATGAGGATGAAGGCCTGTTTGATCATCTACTTCCATTTAATAAATAGTAAATATATTTTCCTTATGATTTCCTTTTTCTTTTCTCTGGCGTGTTTGTTAAGAATACAGTATGTAAGACATGTAACATATTAAGTATGTGTTAATTGACTGCTTGTGTTATTTGTAAGGCTTACAGTAGGCTATTAGTAGTTAAGTTTTGGGGGAGTCATAGTTATAGTGCATTTTCTATTGTGCAGGGGAGCCAGCACCCCAACCTCCGTGTTGCTTAAGGGTCAGCGGTACATGTTATTTCCTTTCCTGTAAGAGAAAAATGATGAGAAGGTCTTTTCTCCAATAAGTGTATTCAAAATGTAGCAGACTTGAAATGTGTTGGCGCCACCATTTTGCGTCTCACTTTGAAAACTTCTGATTAAAAATCGTACTAAAGCCTACCTTACTTTTCCAACCTCAGAAAAAAATGTTACAAAGAAAAGGGGTGAAACCATGTTAGTTTGCACTGAAATTTGAAATTATCTTTTAAAAATAGATTTTTACTTTAATTACTTCCAAAATAGAGATCAGTTGCATACAAAT
>NW_026665047.1:0-1714 GCF_009828535.3 Hylobates moloch | reverse complement strand
CAGAGGTAGCATCTTGGTTTGCTACTTAGCATTTTGGAGTGTCTTTGTGATCTTTTATATAGACATATGTAAATATGAACTAACATTTATTTTTAGACAAATTCTTTTAATATTATTTGTTTAGTTTTGAATTCTACTTTTAAATTTGTTGTTCTGTTGTGAACATTTTCCCTGACCATGAAATATATGTTAGATAGGATTATTGTTATTCCCTGCTTCATAGTCCACAAAGTTAGCCATTCTTCTAGTAAAGCACATTGAAGTTGTTTGCTAAATTTTGCCAACGTGAGAAACACAAAGAATGTTGTGGCACCTAAATCTTTATCTGCCTTTCAAATGATTTCCTTGGGTTCTAGGAGTGGACTTGTGAGATCAAAAGGAAGGCACACATTTAAGGTTCTTTATCCACGTGGCCACCCTGCCCTTGGGAGCTTGTTTCAGTTTACATTCTTACTAGCTGTATAGGAGAGAGAGCGTAAGAAACGTAAGACGTTAATGGACCGTCTCTAACAGTTAGCCGTAGTGTCCAGTTAACTGACTGTGAGGGGCTACTACGTGACATCCCAGTGTAACCACGGGTTGCATATTGGAAAAAGCTCTGGCAGCATGAACTAAAAAAGTTTAACTTATTTCTCTTAAGAATTCATTTCTTTGTTCAGAAATTCTTTGTTCTTTCTTTTAAGGCCAAGTAAATGGAAAATGCAGTATATGCATTGTTTTTCCCCCGTTTCTTCTCTGGCTTCTTTTCCCCTCCATAACCCCATTGAAAAGTGTCTCTCAGATTATCTCCTTGGATCTGATTCCTAGGAGTGTAATGGGATCAAAGGGACACACAGTTTCCATTGTTGTCACCAACAAAAGCAGAAAAATCTGATTAGAAAGACCCTGAAGTGAAAGTTATAGCCTTCAGTAAACTGGAAATATGATTTAAGAACCTAAACAGATTCGTTCATTCAGCAAATACTTATTGAGCACTTACTGTGTGGCTCTAGTGTGACTAGTGTGAAACTGGCCCATGAAGGATTCAACTCTGAGACACTGAGTATTGTGTCCCACTCCCATATTTGATGGAAACAATTCCTGACGTGAAATCAGGGATGGAGTGGAGAGAACATTGGCCTTGGAATCAGAAAGAGCTGGGTAGAAATCATGGCTCTGCTGGGTGATGTTGGACAAGTTACTTTACCTCTCTGAGTCTTAGTTTCCTTTTTGGTAAATCTAGCCAACTCGTAGGACTGATAGGAGTAAATGCAATGATTTAAATGACGGCATCAGCAGGTGTTCAGTAACAAATAGCTGCTATTATTTTTGTTATGATGATGATTATTATGGAGATGACTCTGAGATTTTATGAGCTTGGATGCTTTGGCAGTAGCTCCTAATGCCTCCCTAAGCATTTTGCCTCACGGAGCAAAAGCAATTCTGTGCCTTTATGTGCATGCATGCATATGTGTGTGCATGTATGTGTTTGAAATCTCTTGTGTGTGTGTACGTGTGTGTGTGTGTGTGTGTGTGTGTGTGTGTGTGTGTGTGTGTAATATAGGAAGTCTTTCCCCTGGAATTAGGCCCAGAGTGTGTATCAAGAGGATCCTTAAGGCAGCTGTTTGGTCCCCACTCTCCCTCCTCTGCTCCCTGAACCTCGAGAGCTCAGAGTGGAGGCACATGGGAGTGAGTTCACCAGTGAACCTTCAGCAGGAATCAGGCCTTACATAAT
>NW_026665046.1:0-1714 GCF_009828535.3 Hylobates moloch | reverse complement strand
TATATATATATATACGTTGGAGTCCTAGCCCCTAATATCTCAGAATATGACCTTATTTGGAGATAAGGTCTTTACAGAGATAGTCAAATTAAAATGAGGTTATTGGGGTGGGCTATTCCAGTATAACTGGTGTGCTTATGAAAAGGAGGAATTTGGTCAAAGAGACATGACACGGCAAGAATGCCATGTGAAGATGAAGACAGATCAGAGTGATGCATCTGTAAGCCAAGGAATGCAAAAGACTGCCAGCAAGCCGCTGGAAGTCAGGAAGAGAGGCATGGAACAGATTCTTCCTCACGGCCCTTAGAAGAAACCAACTCTGCTTGTAGTCTTGTAAATTCCTTGGGGTTTTCGGTGCGAACAGTCATGTCATTTGCAAATAGAGACAGTTTTACTGAATCTTTCCTGGCTGTTATACTTTTTCTTTCTTGTGCCTGCCTTCCAGCCACAATTAGGGCCTCCAGCATCATGTTGAAAACAAGTGAGGCAAGTAAGCATCCTCTCCTCCATCTTAGTGTTGAACACATCACCATTGTGTACGTTAGCGGTAGGGCTTTTTGTTTGTTTTTTGAAACTTTTAGGTTCAGGGTACACGTGAAGCTTTGTTACATAGGTGAACAGATTATTACATCACCCAAGTATTATGTCCAGTACCCAGTAGTTATCTTTTCTGCTCCTCTCCCTCCTCCCACTCTCCACCCTCAAGTAGACCCCAGTGTCTGTTGTTCTCTTGTGTTCATCAGTTCTCATCATTTAGTTCCCACTTATAAGTGAGAACGTGAAGTATTTGGTTTTCTGTTCCTGTGTTAGTTTGCTAAGGATAATAGCCTCTAGCACCATCCATGTTCCCTCAAAAGACATGATCGTGTTCTTTTTCATGGCTGCACGGTATCCCATGGTGTATATGTACCACATTTGTTTTTAGCCAGTCTGTCATTGATGTCCATGTCTTTGCTATTGTGAGTAGTAGTGCTGCAGTGAACGTTTGTGCACATGTGTCTTTGTGGTAGAATGATTTATATTCCTCTAGGTATATAACCAGTAGTGGGATTGCTGGGTCAAATGGTAGTTCTGCTTTTAGCTCTTTGAGGAATCACCATACTACTTTCTACAATGGTTGAACCCCTTTATACTCCCAGCAACAGTGTATAAGTGTTCCGTTTTCTCCATAACCTGACCAGCATCTGTTTTTTGACTTTTTAATAATAACCACTCTGACAGGTGTGAGATGGTATCTCATTGTGTGTTTGATTTGTATTTATTTAGTTCTGTTTATGTGATGAATGACATTTATTGATTGACGTATGTTGAACCAGCCTTGCATCCCGGGATGAAGCCTGCTTGATTGTGGTGGTTTAGCTTTTTAATGTGCTACAGGATTCAGTTTTTAAGTATTTTGTTGAGGATTTTTGCATCAGTGTTCATCAAGGATATTGGCCTGAAGTTTTCTTTTTTTGTTGTGTCTCTGCCAGGTTTTGTTATCAGGATGATGCTGGCCTCATAGAATGAGTTGGAGAGGAGTTCAGCTTCTTCAGTTTTTTTGGAATAGTTTCGGTAGAAATGGTACCAGCTCTTCTTTGTACGTCTGTTAGCTGTAGGGTTTTCATAAATGCCCTTTATCAGATTGAGATTGTTCCTCTGGATTTTTAGTTTGCTGAGAGTTTTATGAATTGGTATTCAATTGGATCACATATTTTATATGTCTGTTGAGATA
>NW_026665045.1:862-1714 GCF_009828535.3 Hylobates moloch | reverse complement strand
TGTGCATGTGCCTTTACACTAGCATGATTTATAAACCTCCGGGTGTGTACCCGGTAATGGGGTCACTGCGCCAAATGGTATGTCTAGTTCTAGATCCTTGAGGAATGGCCACACCGTCTTCCACCATGTTTGAACTAGTTTACCCTCCCACCAAACTAGGCAAACAGGGTCTGGAATGCACCTGCAGCAAACTCCAACAGATCTGCAGCTGAAGGACCTGACTCTTAGAAGGAAAACTAATAAACAGAAAGGAATGGCATCAGCATCAGCTCAGAGGACATACACTCCATAACCCCATCGGCAGGACACCAGCATCAATGAGCAAAGGTAGGGAAAACCGCAAAGATGGGGAGGAGCCAGAGCAGAAAAGCGGAACACTCTCTAAACCAGAGGGCCAATTCTGCTCCAGAGTCTCGCTCTGTCGCCCTGGCTGGAGTGCAGTGGCGCGATCTCGGCTCACTGCAACCTCTGACACCTGGGTTCAATTCCCCTGCCTCAGCTTCCCGAGTTGCGGGGATTATCGGCACCCGCCCTCATGCCCGGTTGATGTGCGCATTTTTCGTTTGCATTTTAGAAAGGATGGTGATCCCTCCTGTTTAAAATTCCTCCTGAAACTCTGCTCGTGAGTACAGCTGATCTGGGCACAATGGTTTCCACAGCATTGGCTTTTCGTAGCCACTGCAGGATTCACCTTCCGTATCTTCTCATCTCCTCTGAAAACAAGCTATACATTGGTAAACGGCTGATTCCTTTGGGGCATTGTCCTTATGAGCTTTTCATGAAACATCAGTGACTTCTTTGTTCTTCCGCCCGAGATTCACCATACATTTGGTGTTTGTTCTTGCTGCAATT
>NW_026665045.1:0-852 GCF_009828535.3 Hylobates moloch | reverse complement strand
TGTGCATGTGCCTTTACACTAGCATGATTTATAAACCTCCGGGTGTGTACCCGGTAATGGGGTCACTGCGCCAAATGGTATGTCTAGTTCTAGATCCTTGAGGAATGGCCACACCGTCTTCCACCATGTTTGAACTAGTTTACCCTCCCACCAAACTAGGCAAACAGGGTCTGGAATGCACCTGCAGCAAACTCCAACAGATCTGCAGCTGAAGGACCTGACTCTTAGAAGGAAAACTAATAAACAGAAAGGAATGGCATCAGCATCAGCTCAGAGGACATACACTCCATAACCCCATCGGCAGGACACCAGCATCAATGAGCAAAGGTAGGGAAAACCGCAAAGATGGGGAGGAGCCAGAGCAGAAAAGCGGAACACTCTCTAAACCAGAGGGCCAATTCTGCTCCAGAGTCTCGCTCTGTCGCCCTGGCTGGAGTGCAGTGGCGCGATCTCGGCTCACTGCAACCTCTGACACCTGGGTTCAATTCCCCTGCCTCAGCTTCCCGAGTTGCGGGGATTATCGGCACCCGCCCTCATGCCCGGTTGATGTGCGCATTTTTCGTTTGCATTTTAGAAAGGATGGTGATCCCTCCTGTTTAAAATTCCTCCTGAAACTCTGCTCGTGAGTACAGCTGATCTGGGCACAATGGTTTCCACAGCATTGGCTTTTCGTAGCCACTGCAGGATTCACCTTCCGTATCTTCTCATCTCCTCTGAAAACAAGCTATACATTGGTAAACGGCTGATTCCTTTGGGGCATTGTCCTTATGAGCTTTTCATGAAACATCAGTGACTTCTTTGTTCTTCCGCCCGAGATTCACCATACATTTGGTGTTTGTTCTTGCTGCAATT
>NW_026665044.1:0-1714 GCF_009828535.3 Hylobates moloch | reverse complement strand
AAGAAAATATGAGCAAAGACTCCAAGGAGTCTGGCATTCTGTTAAACGATGAAACCTAAGACTAATCGGTGTACCTGAGGTAGAAGTGAATTCTAAAAGCCAGGAAAACGTATTTGGGGGAATAATAAAGGAAAACTTCCATGGCCTTGTGAGAGACCTAGACATCCAAATACAAGAAGCACAAATAACACCTGGGAAATTCATCACAAAAAGATCTTAGCCTAGGCATATTGTCATTAGGTTATCCAAAGTTAAGACAAAGGAAAGAATCTTAAGAGCTGTGAGACAGAAACACTAGGCAATCTATAAAGGAAAACCTATCAAACTAACAGCAGATTTTGCAGCAGAAACCTTACAAGCTAGATGGGATTGGGGTCCTTTCTTCAGCCTCCTCAAACAGAACAATTATCAGCGAAGAATTTTGATCACATGGATACAAAACTCTTGGCTGATAATTGTTTTGTTTGAGGAGGCTGAAGAAAGGGCCCCAATCCCATCTAGCTTGTAAGGTTTCACACATATGTTTATTGCAGCACTACTCACAATAGCAAAGACTTGGAACCAACCCAAATGTCCAACAACGATAGACTGGATTAAGAAAATGTGGCACATATACACCATGGAATACTATGCAGCCATAAAAAATGATGAGTTCATGTCCTTTGTAGGGACATGGATTAAACTGGAAACCATCATTCTCAGCAAACTATCACAAGGACAAAAAACCAAACACCTCATGTTCTCAGTCACAGGTGGCAATGGAACAATGAGAACACATGGACACAGGAAGGGGAACATCACACTCTGGGGACTGTTGTGGGGTGGGGGAGGGGGGAGGGATTGCATTTGGAGATATACCTAATGCTAAATGATGAGTTAATGGGTGCAGCATACCAACATGGCACATGTATACATATGTAACAAACCTGCACATCATGCACATGTACCCTAAAACTTAAAGTATAATAATAATAAAATAAAGAATTTTGTATGCAGTGAAACTAAGCATCATATATGAAGGAAAGATACAGTCATTTTCAGACAAACAAATGCTAATAGAATTTGCCATTACCAAACCAGCACTGTAAAAACTGCTAAAAGCAGCTCTAAATCATGAAACAAATCCTGGAAACACATCAAAACACAACTTCATTAAAGCATAAATCACACAGGACCTATAAAACAAAAATAAGAGTTAAAAAGCAAAAACAAAAAACAAAAACAAAGTACAGAGGCAACAAAGAGCATGATGAAAGCAATGGTAACTCGCTTTTTAATACTAACGTTGGTTGTAAATAGCCTAAATGCTCCACTTACAAGATACAGAACCACAGAATGGATAAGAACTCACCAGCTAACTATCTGCTGCCTTCAGGAGACTCACCTAACACACAACGACTTACATAAACTTAAGGAAAGTGGTAGAAAAAGGCATTTCATGCAAATGGACACCAAAAGCGAGCAGCGGTAGCTATTCTCCTATGAGACAAAACAAACTTTAAAGCAACAGTAGCTAAAAGAGACAAAGAGAGACAGTATATAATGGTAAAAGGTCTCATCCAACAGAAAAATATGACAATCCTAAACATACATGAAGCTAACACTGGAGCTCCCAGATTTATGAAACAATTACTAGTGGACATAATAAATGAGATAGACAGCAACATGATAACAGTGGGGGACTTCAATACTCCACTGACAGCACTAGACAGGT
>NW_026665043.1:0-1715 GCF_009828535.3 Hylobates moloch | reverse complement strand
ATAATGGGCTTGACAAATCCAGTGATCACACCCTGACATCCCAGATGAGCATGAGCCACAGTCTTTCCCACTTTATTAATTTACTTTGGTGAATTCAGTGTGCAGCTTAGTAATAGGCTATACTTGTGTGCTGGATATAGTTACAGGATATAACAGCAGCTTATTAGGAACAGAGGCAGGGATAGGCTGAGGGCTGCTCTCCCATCAAAGTGTGAAGACACACTGCCTTGCCTCTTCTCCAGAGCCATGTCCAGTATTTCCAGCTGCTGTTTCAAAGCCAGATATCATGGCAAGGAGATGGTGATGACAGAGCTGCTATGACTTATCTGCAACTACAGACAAAACATCCACTTTGTAATTGCTGGTCAGTCAAGCAAGATCTTGACCATGGAGAAGAGCCTTCATATTTCTTGAGGGTCAAATTGAATCTAGATAATCTTCCTCAGAAAGTGACATACAGCTCCAAATTTCTCCTGTTGTCAACAGGTAGAGCCCAGATTCTGGCTTCTTAAGCATGTTAGTCTCCAAGCTCCAGCACAAGAAAAACAAAGGAGGCCACAAGACCCCTAAGGAAGTGTGCAGGGTATTGGAGATCTTAAATTTGTTTTCCTACACAACACCTGCATTTTCCAGCTCTTTTTTCCTCACCTCTTTTTGGCAGAATTAAATCTTCTTCAACGGGTGAGGCTGCTAAACAGGGCTTCGGGGAACTGGAGGTACATAGGTCTGAGGGTCTGTTTCATGGACTTGGGTCTTTTCTTATGGCACCTAAGAACTAGGAGATAAGTGATTTAGCTCTGATTTCAGGAGCCCACGTTCCTTGTACTATATTGTGGACCCTAAGTCCAAGTCCCAGGCTGTGCTATTGATGCATCAGGTTCTATTCTGGAGGTGGCTATGGCACATGAAGTCCAGAAGAACTTGAAGCTAAATGAGCGGGCACACCCCTGAGGCTCTGAATGGGAACTCCTGCCACAGGCACAACTAGGAGCCTGGGGGCAGGGATAAACTGAGCCAGCATAGGCTGGTCAACCTAGGGAGAGATTTCAGCAGTGCCTTGTGAAGATGTACAACCTGACTGGGCTAAAATCTAGCAGTTGTCACTTGCTAGGCAATAGGAGATTAGCACGTAGAGGTTTTCTAGTCAGGAAGCCAGCCTAGTTTTACTTTCCTCAGAGAGTCTCAGCTCTTTAATAGAAGAAAACCATACCTAAAAAACCTAGATTTACCTTGAAGACAAAATATAATACAGAGAGAAAAATAAGGATACCAAGGATAAAACTTTGAAAGAGAGTGAGCCTGGGTTCTCCTGCTATACCCTACAAAGAGACCATACCCTTCAATTTATGGTTTACAGAGATCTCCAAGCTCTCCCACCTTAGTGTGGGCAGACCCGGTTCTTCAATGTTCTTAAAATATTATTCCTTCCTAAGTTCCCCCAGAATCCCCAGCAGACATCTCCACTCTTCAAACTTCTCTGCAATAGCTTTACCATAGGTAGGCTGGTGCCACATGGAAACTACACTTAAAAACTCAAGTACGGTCCTTTTTCTTTTACCTACTACTTCCTACTCTTTTCTTTTTATTTTTTATCCCAAAGCAACCTGGGCTCTTGTTTTCTAGGCCCAGGCACTAGGTTAGTAGTAACATAAAGCAAATGTCAGGAGAACAAGAGCCACACAAAATACACATAATGGCAGGAGAAAGATATATGG
>NW_026665042.1:0-1715 GCF_009828535.3 Hylobates moloch | reverse complement strand
TTCATTTCAACTTTGGTGAATCTGACAATTATGTGTCTTGGAGTTGCTCTTCTCGAGGAGTATCTTTGTGGTGTTCTCTGTATTTCCTGAATTTGAATGTTGGCCTGCCTTGCTAGATTGGGGAAGTTCTCCTGGATAATATCCTGAAGAGTGTTTTCCAACTTGGGTCCTTTCTCCCCGTCATTTTCAGGTACACCAATCAGACGTAGATTTGGTCTTTTCACATAGTCCCCAATTTCTTGGAGGCTTTGTTCGTTTCTTTTTATTCTTTTTTCTCTAAACTTCCCTTCTCGCTTCATTTCATTCATTTCATCTTCCATCAGTGATACCCTTTCTTCCAGTTGATCGCATCGGCTACCGAGGCTTCTGCAATCTTCGCGTAGTTCTCGATACTTGGCTTTCAGCTCCATCAGCTCCTTTAAGCCCTTCTCTCCATTGGTTATTCTAGTTATCCATTCATCTAATTTTTTTTCAAAGTTTTTAACTTCTTTGCTATTGTTTTGAATTTCCTCCCGTAGCTCGGAGTAGTTTGATCGTCTGAAGCCTTCTTCTCTCAACTCGTCAAAGTCATTCTCCGTCCAGCTGTGTTCCATTGCTGGTGAGGAACTGCGTTCCTTTGGAGGAGGAGAGGTGCTCTGCTTTTTAGAGTTTCCAGTTTTTCTGCTCTGTCTTTTCCCCATCTTTGTGGTTTTATCTACTTTTGGTCTTTGATGATGGTGATGTACAGATGGGTTTTTGGTGTGGATGTCCTTTCTGTTTGTTAGTTTTCCTTCTACCAGACAGGACCCTCAGCTGCAGGTCTGTTGGAGTTTGCTAGAGGTCCATCCCAGACACTGTTTGGCTGGGTGTCAGCAGCGGTGGCTGCCGAACAGCGGATTTTCGTGAGATCACAAATTCAGCTGTCTGATAGTTCCTCTGGAATTTTTGTCTCAGAGGAGTACCCAGCCGAGTGAGATGTCAGTCTGTCCCTACTGGGGGGTGCCTCCCAGTTAGGCTGCTCGGGGGTCAGGGACCCACTTTAGGAGGCAGTCTGTCCGTTCTCAGATCTCCAGCTGCGTGCTGGGAGAACCACTACTCTCTTCAAACCTGTCAGTCAGACAGGGACATTTAAGTCTGCAGAGGTTCCTGCTGAATTTTTGTTTGTCTGTGCCCTGCCCCCAGAGGTGGAGCCTACAGAGGCAGGCAGGCCTCCTTGAGCTGTGGTGGGTTCCACCCAGTTCGAGCTTCCTGGCTGCTTTGTTTACCTAAGCAAGCCTGGGCAATGGCGGGCGCCCCTCCCCCAGCCTCGCTGCCGCCTTGCAGTTTGATCTCAGACTGCTGTGCTGGCAATCAGCGAGACTCCGTGGGCACAGGACCCTCCGAGCCAGGTGCGGGACACAATCTCCTAGTGTGCCGTTTTCCAGGCCCGTTGGAGAAGCGCAGTATTAGGATGGGACTGACCCGATATTCCAGGTGCCGTCTGTTTCCCCTTTCTTTGACTAGGAAAGGGAACTCCCTGACCCCTTGCACTTCCCGAGTGAGGCAATGCCTCGCCCTGCTTCGGCTCGCGCACAGTGCGCTTCACCGTCTGTCCTGCACCCACTGTTAGGCACTCCCTAGTGAGATGAAACCGGTACCTCAAGCAGAAATGCAGAAATCATCCGTCTTCTGTGTCGCTGGGGCTGGGAGCTGGAGACCGGAGCTGTTCCTATTCGGCCATCTTGGCTCCACCCTCA
>NW_026665041.1:0-1715 GCF_009828535.3 Hylobates moloch | reverse complement strand
TCCCCAGGCTGGAGTGCAGTGGCACGATCTCGGCTCACTGCAATCTCTGCCTCCCGGGTTCAAGCCATTCTCCTGCCTCAGCCTCCCGAGTACCTGGGATTACAGGCGCACGCCATCACACCCAGCTAATTTTTGTGTTTTTCAGTAGAAACAGGGTTTCACCATGTTGGTCAGGCTGGTCTCTATCTCCTGACCTCGCGATCCGCCCACCTCAGCCTCCCAAAGTGTTGGGATTACAGGCGTGAGTTACCGTGCCTGGCCTCAGAGCCATTTCGTGTGGTCCTTCCATGATGGCTGATTTGGGCTTCCTTGTAGCATCAGGGAAGTTGGAATGCTTACATGGTGGCTAAAGTCTCGAAGAGTGAGTGCCCCTGTTAACAAGGCAGAAGCTGCATTACCTTTTCTGCACTAGCCTCGGAAATCAATCAGCACCACTTTTACCATATTATCTTGAGTACAAGAAAGTCACAAGCCTGCTCAGATTATAGGGGGGAGGGTTAAATTCCACCTCTCGATGGGGAAGTGGCAAGGTTCCAGGAGAGCATGTGGGATGGGAGATATTGTTGGGGTTACCTTTGAAAAACACAATCTGCCACACACACCAGTTAAAAGGCAGAGACTGTTGGGCTAGATAAAATAGCTATATGTTATTTACAAGAAGCACATTTGAAGCATAAAGACACAGACATGTTGAGAGTAAAAGTATGGAAAAAGATATACCAAGCAAACACTGAGCATAAGAAAGCTGCCATAGCATCATACTAATACCAGGTAGAGCAGAATTCAAGACAAAGAGTTTACTAGAGATCAAGAGAGACATGTCATAATGGAAAAGGAACACATAATCAAGAAAACACAACCATTTCGAATACATAAGCACCTAATCTACCAAATATATGAAACAAAATTTATAGGACTAAAGGGTTCTAGATACAGATAAATCTCCAAACATGCTGGCCAACTTTAACATTCTTTTCTCAGTAAATGATAAAACAAATAGGAAAAAAATCAGAAGAATATAGATCTGAACAACACTATCAACCTAATTGACTCAATTGATATATACAGAACTCTACATCCAACAACAGCAGAACACATATTGCTCTCAAGTGCAGATGGAACCCCAACCAACATAGACAACTTCTGGGCAATCGAGCCTCAATAAATTACCAACGGTCAAAATCATACAAAGTACGATTTCTGACCAAAATGATGTTGAATTAGAAATCAACAACAAAAAGACATCTAGGAATTTTCTAAATATTTTGAAATGAAAAAATATCTACTTCAAATAACCCAAGAACCAAAGAAGAACCACAAGTAAAATTATTGGTAGAACGTATTTTCCACTGAATAGAAATGAAAACAAAATATGAAAATTTGGGAATTCAACAAAACAACTGATTAGAGGAAAATGAACTACTTATATTAGAAAAGCAGAAAGGTCCCAAAATAATTATTTAAATTTCTACTTTAGGAAACTAGAGTCGGTCACGGTGGCTCACACCTGTAATCCCAGCACTTTGGGAGGCCGAGGTGGGCGGATCATGAGGTCAAGAGATCGAGATGATCCTGACCAACATGGTGAAACCCCATCTCTACTAAAAAATACAAAAATTAGCGCCGGGCACGGTGGCTCACGCTTGTAATCCCAGCACTTTGGGAGGTCGAGGCGGGCGGATCACGAGGTCAGGAGATCGAGACCACGGTGAAAC
>NW_026665040.1:0-1715 GCF_009828535.3 Hylobates moloch | reverse complement strand
ATTGGAATAGTTTCAGAAGGAATGGTACCAGTTCCTCCTTGTACCTCTGGTAGAATTCAGCTGTGAATCCATCAGGTCCTGGACACTTTTTGGTTGGTAAGCTATTGATTATTGCCACAGTTTCAGAACCTGTTATTGGTCTATTCAGAGATTCAACTTCTTCCTGATTTAGTCTTGGGAGGGTGTATTTGTCGAGGAATTTATCCATTTCTTCTAGATTTTCTAGTTTATTTGCATAGAGGTGTTTGTAGTATTCTCTGATGGTAGATTGTATTTCTGTGGGATCGGTGGTGATATCCCCTTTTTCATTTTTTTATTGCATCTATTTGATTCTTCTCTCTTTTCTTCTTTATTAGTCTTGCTAGCGGTCCATCAATTTTGTTGATCTTTTCAAAAAACCAGCTCCTGGATTCATTAATTTTTTGAAGGTTTTTTTGTGTCTCTGTTTCCTTCAGTTCTGCTCTGATTTTAGTTATTTCTAGCCTTCTGCTAGCTTTTGAATGTGTTTGCTCTTGCTTTTCTAGTTCTTTTAATTGTGATGTTAAGGTGTCAATTTTGGATCTTTCCTGCTTTCTCTTGTGGGCATTTAGTGCTATCAGTTTCCCTCTACACACTGCTTTGAATGTGTCCCAGAGATTCTGGTATGTTGTGTCTTTGTTCTCGTTGGTTTCAAAGAACATCTTTATTTCTGCCTTCATTTCATTATGTACCCAATAGTCATTCAGGAGCAGGTTGTTCAGTTTCCATGTAGTTGAGCGGTTTTGAGTGAGTTTCTTAATCCTGAGTTCTAGTTTGATTGCACTGTGGTCTGAGAGACAGTTTGTTATAATTTCTGTTCTTTTACATTTGCTGAGGAGAGCTTTACTTCCAACTGTGTGGTCAATTTTGGAATAGGTGTGGAGTGGTGCTGAAAAAAATGTATATTCTGTTGACTTGGGGTGGAGAGTTCTGTAGATGTCTATTAGGTCCACTTTATGTAGAGCTGAGTTCAATTCCTGGATATCCTTGTTAACTTTCTGTCTCGTTGATCTGTCTAATGCTGACAGTGGGGTGTTAAAATCTCCCATTATTATTGTGTGGGAGTTTAAGTCCCTTTGTAGGTCACTGAGGACTTGCTTTATGAATCTGGGTGCTCCTGTGGTGGGTGCATATATATTTAGGATAGTTAGCTCTTCTTGTTGAATTGATCCCTTTACCATTATGTAATGGCCTTCTTTGTCTCTTTTGATCTTTGTTGGTTTAAAGTCTATTTTATCAGAGACTAGGATTGCAACCCCTGCCTTTTTTTGTTTTCCAGTTGCTTGATAGATCTTCCTCCATCCCTTTATTTTGAGTCTATGTGTGTCTCTGCACGTGAGATGGGTTTCCTGAATACAGCACACTGATGGGTCCTGACTCCTTATCCAGTTTGCCAGTCTGTGTCTTTTGATTGGAGCATTTAGCCCATTTACATTTAACGTTAATATTGTTATGTGTGAATCTGATCCTGTCATTATGATGTTAGTTGGTTATTTTGCTCGTTAGTTGCTATTGTTTCTTCCTAGCCTCGATGGTCTTTACAATTTGGCATGTTTTTGCAGTGGCTGGTACCGGTTGTTCCTTTCCATGTTTAGTGCTTCCTTCAGGAGCTCTTTTAGGGCAGGCCTGGTGGTGACAAAATCACTCAGCGTTTGCTTGTCTGTAAAGTATTTTATTTCTCCTTCACTTATGAAGCT
>NW_026665039.1:0-1715 GCF_009828535.3 Hylobates moloch | reverse complement strand
TGTGGTCTTCACTGATAAACTGACTAATGAAACAGAATAGAGAGCTCCCAAGCAAATCTCCACAAATTTAATCTTCGATATGTGACGTAGGTGACATGGCAGATCAGCAAGGAAAGAAAGGACTTTTCAATAAATAGAACAGAAAAATAATGGTTATTGATATAGGAAACAAAATGAAATTATATTCCTAGTTCACTCTATATACAAACATTAAATTCCAGATGGACAAAAGACTACATGTCAGAAAAAAAACTTTAAAACTTTTAGTAGAAAATGTAAGTGAATGAGACACAAAAAGCCGCTTAACCATTAAAAAAGAGTAGACATTTTGACTATCACAAAATTAAGAACTTTTTACATCAAAAAGTGGAAAGATAGGCTGGGCACAGTGTCTCAAGCCTGTAATCCCAACAGTAGATCAACTGAGGTCAGGAGTTTGAGACCAGGCTGGCCAACATGGTGAAACCCCATCTCTACTAAAAATATAAGAAATTAGCCAGGCATTAGTGGCAGACACCTGTAATCCTAGCTACTTGGGAAGCTGAGGCACGAGAATTGTCTGAACCCGGGAGGTGGAGGTTGCAGTGAGCCACTGCACTCCAGCCTGAATGACAGAGTGAGACTCTGTCTCAATAAAAAATAGAAATTAAAAAATAAAAGTAAAAAAGTGAAAAGATAAACTATAAATTAGAAGAATATATTTGCAGTACCTAAAACCTATGAAAGATTAATATCATACCAACTAAGTGCTCCTATGAATTAATTTTGAATAAGGAGCTCCTATGAATTAATTTAAAAAATAGCAACCCAACAGAAAATTGGGAAAAGCCATTAATAGGGATTTCACAAAAGAGAAAGCCCGCAAAACATAAAAATTTTCTCAACCTCATTAGTAATCAGGAAAATGCACAAGATACTACACATCTATTCTCTCCACAAATATTAAGAAGTTTGACAACACCAAATGTATTAGTCCATATTCACACTGCTGATAAAGACATACCTGAGATGGGGAAGAAAAAGAGGCTTAATTGGATTAAGGGTTCCACATGGCTGAGGAGGCCTCAGAGTTATGGCGGTGGATGAACACCACTTCTTACATGGCAGGGACAAGAGAATATGAGAAGGAAGCAAAATCAGCAAAAGACAAATCCCCTGATAAACTCATCAGATCTTGTGAGATTTATTCACTATCACAAGAATAGCATGGGAAAGACCAGCCCCAAAGATTCAACTACCTCCCCCTGAGTCCCTCCCCGAACATGTGGGAATTCTGAGCAATACAATCCAAGTTGAGATGTGGGTAGGGACATAGCCAAACCGTATTATTCTGCTCCTGGCCACTCCAAATCTCATGTCCTCACATTTCAAAACCTATCATGCCTTCCCAACAGTCCCCCGAAGTCTTAATTCATTTCAGCATTAACCCAAATGTCTGCTGTCCAAAGTCTCATCTGAAACAAGGCAAGTCTCTTCTGCCTATGACCCTGTAAAATCCAAATCAAGCTAGTTACTTCCTAGATACAATGGGGGTACAGGTAATTGAGTAAATACAGCTGTTCCAAATGGGAGTAATTGGCCAAAACAAAGGGGTTATAGGCCCCATGCAAGTCCAAAATCCAGCAAGGTAGTCGAATATTAAAGCTCCAAAATGATCTCCTTTTACTCCATGTTTCACATCAAGGTCATGCTGATGCAAGAGGTGGGCTCCCACA
>NW_026665038.1:0-1715 GCF_009828535.3 Hylobates moloch | reverse complement strand
TTTATGGGCCGGGCACGGTGGCTCACGCTTGTAATCCCAGCACTTTGGGAGGCCGAGGCGGGCGGATCACGAGGTCAGGAGATCGAGACCATGGTGAAACCCCGTCTCTACTAAAAATACAAAAAAAAAATTAGCCGGGCGTGGTGGCGGGCGCCTGTAGTCCCAGCTACTCGGAAGGCTGAGGCAGGAGAACGGCGTGAACCCGGGAGGCGGAGCTTGTAGTGAGCCGAGATCGTGCCACTGCACTCCGGTCTGGGCAACAGAGCGAGGCTCGGTCTCAAAAAAAGAAAAGAATATGGTCAGGCGCGGTGGCTCACGCCTGTAATCACAAAACTTTGGGAGGCCGAGGCGGCGGGCAGGTGGGATTACAGACAGACACACAGGAAATGCAGGGAGTGATGGGAGGTATATGCTGTCTTGATGATGGCAGTGGTTTCACAGTTGCATATAAAAGTCAAAACATCAAATTGTATCCTTTAAAAAGTGGATTTTATTTTGCATCAATTATAGCTCAAAAATTTTACAGAGACTACAGGTGCTATTTGCCAAGACTCTGGGACACACTCACTCACACGAAGCTTGAAGTCCACTCTCCTCTGGGCGCCGGGTCTCCAAGGCTGAGTTCTTCAAGGGAAACCTCTGCAACCTACATCTCCTGAGCCTGTGAAATCTGGATGAGCACTTCTTTAAGAAAACCTTCTGTACAAAATTGCAGACCCCCAAAACAGAGAGGGGAGTGTCCTCCCGAGGGAAGCCATCTGGGTCCCTCCATCAGGAGAGCCTCCAGGGACCTGCAGAGGAGGTGGCACCACTTAGCTGTCAGGAGGCTTGGGGCCACCAGTGCTGTCCCCAGAAGCCACTAGGCGGTGTCTGAGAGCAGTGCTGGAGCAGGGACGGAGCTGGCTGAAGGGAGCTGAGCCCCTCCTCTCAGTCCCTCCACCCGCTGTCTGTACCGTAAGTTGTTTACTGGGCCTCCAGTGAGTCTCGTGGGAAAGGGCCAGAGGGCAGGTGTGAAGGAGGGATTGAGGAGGCAGGAGGACCCAGCACTCGAAGACACTGTCAGCCTGAGCCTTTTTTGCAGAATCCTAGAGCAGCCACCAGTGGCTCAGAGCAGTTGCTGCCTTTGCAGGGTGATCCCAGTCAGGGTCTCTGAGTGCCCCTGCGTCCACCCCAGAGCACACTCACACCTGCTCCTGCCCCCATTCTGCCCTGCAATTGCTACATATAACTTTGACTGCCAGTATCACCCCAGGTGTATGCCTCTTTAGCAGTGTGACCTGGCACAAATTCCTTAGCTGCTTCTCCCTCTAGCTGTAAAGTGAAGTGACTGTCATGGAGCCACCCAGCCATGCTGGAGTTGGCTGCTTTCTACAAATCAATGCCTGTCCAGTGCTTAGAAAAAGGTGTGGCACCCAGGAGGCACCCAGCACACTAATACTCATCATCATCACCATCATCATCACTACTACCATCATCGTCACCATCACCACCACCACCATCACATCATCACCCTATCATCACCACCACCATCATCGTCACATCATCATCGCCGCCACCACCACCATCGCCATCAATATCACCACCACCATCGCCATCACCACCACCACCACCACCATCATCATCACCACCACCACCACCATCACCATCACCATCACCATCATCACCATCACCACCATCACCATCACCACCATCACCATCATCACCATCACCACCAT
>NW_026665037.1:0-1716 GCF_009828535.3 Hylobates moloch | reverse complement strand
GGGCCTTTAGTGAAAAGGAAATAACTTCAAATAAAAACTACACAGAATCATTCTGTGAAAATTCTTTCTGTTCTGTGCATTCAACTAACAGAGTTGAATCTTACATATGATTGAGCAGTTCTGAAACACTCTTTCTGTAGAAACTGCAAGGGGACGTTCGCAGCGTTATGTGGCCTATAGTTTAAAAAGAAATATCTTCAAATAAAAACTACACAGAATCATTCAGCGAAACTTCTTTCTGTTCTGTGCATTCATCTAAGAGAATAGAAGCTTACTTTTGATTGAGCAGTTCTGAAACACTGTTTCTGTAGAAACTGCAAGTGGACATTCGGAGCGCTAAGGGGCCTATAGTGGAAAAAGGAGTATCTTCAAATAAAAACTACACAATAGCGTTCTATGAAACTTTTTTCTCTTCTCTGCATTTAACTAACAGAGTTGAAACTTACTTTTGACTGAGGAGTTCTGAAACTTAGTTTCTGTAGAAACTGCAATGGGACGTGCGCAGCGCTATGGGGCCTATAGTGGAAAAAGAAATATCTTCATATAAAAACTACACAAAAGCATTCTGTGAAACTTCTTTCTGTTCTGTGAATTCAACTAAGAGAGTTGAAGTTTACTTTTCATTGAGCAGTTCTGAAACACTCTTTCTGTAGAAACTGCAATGGGACATTCTTAGCGCTATGGTGCTTACAGTGGAAAAAGAATTATCTTCAAATAAAAACTACTCAGAAGCATTCTGTGAAACTTATTTCTGTGCTTTGCATTCAACTAACCAAGTTGAAGCATACTTTTGATTGAGCAGTTATGAAACACTCTTTCTTTAGAAACTGCAAGTGGACATTCGGAGGGCGAAAGGGCCTAAAATGGAAAAATTAATATCCTCATATAAAAAATACACAGAAGCATTCTGTGAAACTATTTTCTGTTCTGTGAATTCAACTAAGAGAGTTGAAGCTTGCTTTTGATTGAGCACTTCTGAAACACTCTTTCTGTAGAAACTGCAAGTGGACATTCGCAGCGCTATGGGGCATGTAGTGGAAAATGAAATATCTTCATATAAAAACTACACAGAAGCATTCTGTGAAACTTCTTCCTGTTCTGTGCATTCAACTAACAGAGTTGATCCTTACATTTGGTTGAGCAGTTCTGAAACACGCTTTCTGTAGAAACTGGAAGTGGACATTCGGAGCTCTAAGGGGCCTAGAGTGGAAAAAGGAATATCTTCAAATTAAAACTACACAGAAGCATTCTGTGAAACTTTTTTCTCTTCTATGCATTCAACTAACGGTGTTGAAGCTTACTTTCCATTGAGCAGTTCTGAAACACTGTTTCTGTAGAAACTGCAAGTGGACATTTGGATCGCTAAGGGGCCTATAGGGGAAAAAGGAATATCTTCAAGTTAAAACTACACAGAAGCATTCTGTGAAACTAATTTATGTTCTGTGCATTCAACTAACAGTGTTGAAGATTACTTTTGATTGAGCACTTCTGAAACTGTCTTTCTGTATTAACTACAAGTGGACATTCCGAGCGCTAAGGGGCCCTGTAGTGGAAAAAGGAATACCTTCAAATATAAACTAAACAGAAGCATTCTGTGTTACTAATTTCTGTTCTGTCCATTCAATTAACGGGGTTGAAACTTACTTTTGATTGAGCAGTTCAGAAACAATCTTTCTGTAGAAACTGCAAGTGGACATTCAGAGTGCTAAGGGGCCT
>NW_026665036.1:0-1716 GCF_009828535.3 Hylobates moloch | reverse complement strand
GTGCTTGTATCCTTCAGTGGCTGAAAAGGGAAATGCTTAGTGAACCACTGGTCTCCATCTTGCAGAAGGATTATATTGTCTGACTCCAGTGAACTCAGCCATGGCCAAGTCCTTTGTTTTAGCCAATGAAATATGAATACAAGTGGAGGGGCATCTTAATGAGGTTTTGTTTGTTTGGTTGGTTTGTTTTGTTTTTGCGACAGTCTCTCTGTGTCACCCAGGCTGGAGTTGGAGTGCAGTGGCACGATCTCAGGTCACTGCAACCTGTGCCTCCCAGGTTCATGCGATTCTCATGCCTCAGCCTCCCAAACAGCTGGGACTACAGGTGTGCACCACCACACCAGGCTAATTTATTGTATTTTTAGTAGAGATGGGGGTTCGCCATGTTGGCCAGGCTGCTAATGAAGTTTATTGTGGGCCTTTCAGTTTCTCCAGAGAAGGATCCTCTCGTATCCTGCCTGTAGGTATATATACCTGGTTGCCAGCATTTTTTTTTTTTTTTTTGGAGACGGAGTCTCGCTCTGTCACCCAGGCTGGAGTGCAGTGGCGTGATCTCTGCTCACTGCAAGCTTTGCCTCCCGGGTTCCCGCCATTCTCCTGGCTTAGCCTCCCGAGTAGCTGGGACTACAGGTGCCTGCCACCATGCCTGCCTAATTTTTTGTATTTTTAGTAGAGATGGGGTTTCACTGTGTTAGCCAGGATGGTCTCGATCTCCTGACCTCGTGATCCGCCCACCTCGGCCTCCCAAAGTGCTGGGATTACAGGCGTGAGCCACTGTGCCCGGCCAGCCAGCATCTTTTGTCTTCAGCTGCAGAATGGTGCTGCGGGTCTTAACATATATGTGGGTTTAATCTCTGATTTCCATATAGCAGCTTATTCCTGTCATCTCATTTGCTGAATGCCCTTGAGCTCTAATTAAAATTCTGCAGGGGATAAACTTCCATTTCATATGAAGGTGTGGCCAGCCCTTTGTTCTCATGACTGAACAGTGCGTGTTCAACTGTTCCTTACACTTTTTTTTCAGCCACCATCCTTTATTCCTTTTGAATAAGGGAATTTGTACCATTTTCCCCTTTCTTATCATTTTAATGGGGTTTTGGGAGGAAGCACTTGTTGGTTGATCTATTCCTTTTCTTAGAAAGATGAGCATTATTTAGCCAGGTGTGGTGGCGCACAGCTGTAATCCCAGTTACTCAGGAGGCTGAGGCAGGAGAATTGCTTGAATCCAGTAGGTGGAGGTTGCAGTGAGCCGAGATCACACCACTGCACTCCAGCCTGGATAAGGAGTGAAATTCTGTCTCCAAAAAAAAAAAAAAAGAAGAAAGAAATATGAACATTATTTTTCTTCCTTAGCATCCCAGGTAGACTTTCTAATTTTTATGTAGTTATCGTTTTCTTCTATTTGGCAATTCTTCATTATTTGTTTACAACTTGCTAAATTCTGAAATGGAAAGATTATTTTTTCAAGAGTACTCTCAGCTTTGTGGACCCATGAATGTTAATTTTCTACCTAGATCACCTCAAGTAGGGTTCCCTTCTCATAATTTAGTTGGAAGCATTAATAACATAGATTATTTTCATATTGGGAGATGTGCTACCAGAGTTAATTTCAAAAAATTTTATTGCTAGTAATGGGAAAATTAACAAATAAAAGTGATGGTAATATAATGGTAAGATGAAGGGCTTACCATATGGCAGCCATGGTTCTGGGCACTT
>NW_026665035.1:0-1716 GCF_009828535.3 Hylobates moloch | reverse complement strand
AAGTGCCCAGAACCATGGCTGCCATATGGTAAGCCCTTCATCTTACCATTATATTACCATCACTTTTATTTGTTAATTTTCCCATTACTAGCAATAAAATTTTTTGAAATTAACTCTGGTAGCACATCTCCCAATATGAAAATAATCTATGTTATTAATGCTTCCAACTAAATTATGAGAAGGGAACCCTACTTGAGGTGATCTAGGTAGAAAATTAACATTCATGGGTCCACAAAGCTGAGAGTACTCTTGAAAAAATAATCTTTCCATTTCAGAATTTAGCAAGTTGTAAACAAATAATGAAGAATTGCCAAATAGAAGAAAACGATAACTACATAAAAATTAGAAAGTCTACCTGGGATGCTAAGGAAGAAAAATAATGTTCATATTTCTTTCTTCTTTTTTTTTTTTTTTGGAGACAGAATTTCACTCCTTATCCAGGCTGGAGTGCAGTGGTGTGATCTCGGCTCACTGCAACCTCCACCTACTGGATTCAAGCAATTCTCCTGCCTCAGCCTCCTGAGTAACTGGGATTACAGCTGTGCGCCACCACACCTGGCTAAATAATGCTCATCTTTCTAAGAAAAGGAATAGATCAACCAACAAGTGCTTCCTCCCAAAACCCCATTAAAATGATAAGAAAGGGGAAAATGGTACAAATTCCCTTATTCAAAAGGAATAAAGGATGGTGGCTGAAAAAAAAGTGTAAGGAACAGTTGAACACGCACTGTTCAGTCATGAGAACAAAGGGCTGGCCACACCTTCATATGAAATGGAAGTTTATCCCCTGCAGAATTTTAATTAGAGCTCAAGGGCATTCAGCAAATGAGATGACAGGAATAAGCTGCTATATGGAAATCAGAGATTAAACCCACATATATGTTAAGACCCGCAGCACCATTCTGCAGCTGAAGACAAAAGATGCTGGCTGGCCGGGCACAGTGGCTCACGCCTGTAATCCCAGCACTTTGGGAGGCCGAGGTGGGCGGATCACGAGGTCAGGAGATCGAGACCATCCTGGCTAACACAGTGAAACCCCATCTCTACTAAAAATACAAAAAATTAGGCAGGCATGGTGGCAGGCACCTGTAGTCCCAGCTACTCGGGAGGCTAAGCCAGGAGAATGGCGGGAACCCGGGAGGCAAAGCTTGCAGTGAGCAGAGATCACGCCACTGCACTCCAGCCTGGGTGACAGAGCGAGACTCCGTCTCCAAAAAAAAAAAAAAAAATGCTGGCAACCAGGTATATATACCTACAGGCAGGATACGAGAGGATCCTTCTCTGGAGAAACTGAAAGGCCCACAATAAACTTCATTAGCAGCCTGGCCAACATGGCGAACCCCCATCTCTACTAAAAATACAATAAATTAGCCTGGTGTGGTGGTGCACACCTGTAGTCCCAGCTGTTTGGGAGGCTGAGGCATGAGAATCGCATGAACCTGGGAGGCACAGGTTGCAGTGACCTGAGATCGTGCCACTGCACTCCAACTCCAGCCTGGGTGACACAGAGAGACTGTCGCAAAAACAAAACAAACCAACCAAACAAACAAAACCTCATTAAGATGCCCCTCCACTTGTATTCATATTTCATTGGCTAAAACAAAGGACTTGGCCATGGCTGAGTTCACTGGAGTCAGACAATATAATCCTTCTGCAAGATGGAGACCAGTGGTTCACTAAGCATTTCCCTTTTCAGCCACTGAAGGATACAAGCAC
>NW_026665034.1:0-1716 GCF_009828535.3 Hylobates moloch | reverse complement strand
TACAATGAACTCGTTATTTCCATTTATTACTAGCCTGCATTATAGCAATATTTAGCTAATGAATTCTCAAAATAGTTCTTGAAAGGTGAAAGAGTACCTCAAGTAAATGGTGTAATTATTTATTTATCAGAATTTTAAATTAAGTGTTCTGTTTAATCTCAAAGGGATACCAATGAAGTTAGGGCGTAAGGACTCTGTGGTTAATAAAATGGCAAGAATTAAAAAGGATTATTACATTTTTTCCTCATACTATGATGGCTAAAATTTTTTAAAACAGTAGAAATGTTTAATTTTTAAAGGCCGCTAGTGTCTATTTTATGCAAAGATGCGAGCTCCCCAGTTCAACCCGTTGTTTGAAATTTGACCAGCTTTTTCTTGCTCTTGTTCAGGACAGTTATTAAACAGTCCAGGCAGGCCTCCGGAGTTACATATATGTATGTGGCTCTGTGTATATATATACACAGAAGTACAAGTAGCATATAATCAATTTACATAAGACTTTTGCTTTTGATGAAAATTCTTCTAAAAGTGAATATAAATTAATAGCATATGGAGCCTACAAAAATTGTCTAATAGGCAAGTAGTCAAAGATAATCTGTGAACAAAGAGTTTGCTAAAACATCCTTTTTTTTTTTTTTTTACATGTAATAACTTTATATCGAAGGGTTTCCAGAAATACGTAATGTTATAGGGCACTTATCCTGAGACACACAAAGGAGACAAGGAGTAGAGCTAGAATGGAAGGGAAAATAAAGGACAAATAGAGATAGATACTTAAGTGGAAATGTTTTTATAAGAAAATCATCAAACAGGTGGTAATTTTAAAATATGGCTTTTCCAGGCAGCACATTTTCTGAATTTATGGCAAAAGAAGATAAATCACGTGTCTACGTAGATCATGCCAATGAAATAAACAATAAAGGCTACTTATTAGAATATTGAAAGTGGTTGATAATAAATTATTTATATTTATGGTAAGAGCAATAAACTTGATTTTTAGGGGGTTCAATGACTTCCTGAAGATATCCTTTCACAGATTTTCTCAGAGTGTCTAGTTGGCAAAAGCGCAGCTCCAAATAGCTATTTCTGTCAACGTCTACAGAGCATTTACAGTTTGATTTCTGAAAGTTTCCATTTCTACTGATCTTACAGATTTGTAAAATGAATGCCCACCAGGACAAAATATTAAGCGATAAAATTAATTGGATCCTACAAGTGAAAATCTAGGCAAGGAAAGTCTTCTTCCTTCTTAATGAATGATTTTTATGTCTCTTTTTTCATGTCCTTCTAGGTAGAGCAACACTCTGCAGACCTTCTTTTGAGGCATTTCACCACCAGAGTAAGTGTGATGTATGACTAATTAGTCCACCCACAGGGGGCTGGTGAAATTAAATTGGAAGTCATTTCCTAACTGGCATATCTTGGAGTAAAATTAATCTAATAACAGCTCTCATAAGAGAGCATAAGCTTAAAAGACCACTTTTCATTCAACTTTACCAAACAAAGTGCAAATTTAGGACTCCAGTTGTGAAGTTTGGTTGTGTGTGGATTGTACAGTGAAGGTACCAGTGGACAACAGTTGCTCATCAAGCTATTTTACACAAAAGCTTTTGGACAAGTCCAACTCTAGATAAAATTCTAAAGGATTTCGTGCCTGTGTTCAGAGTTTCTTTTTCTCTCTCCAAGGTAACCCACATATCAAAAGACATATGGGTT
>NW_026665033.1:0-1716 GCF_009828535.3 Hylobates moloch | reverse complement strand
CTAATCCATTCAAGTAGTGACTCATTCATTTTAATTTCAGAGGAAACCTCATCTAACCTTTTTGAAGGGTTGTTAATTTTACACTGGTTCTGGTTTAAATCCTTGGAAAATCTTAAGCTGCTTAACTCTGAGAACTTCAAACTTCTTGGGAATAGAACCTTCCTGTTGTGTTGTTTTGAAGATGCAATAAGACTGGGTCAATAAAGTGCTCGATAAAAGGTCATTTTGCCAAACACTTCTGACAATTATTTTCTGGTGCATTTTCTCATACTTTGTGATTTTTTCCTTCTTAACCACTGAGGTGTTGACAATGGGTAGGAGTTAAGAGTGGAATTATTGGCCGGGCGCGGTGGCTCAAGCCTGTAATCCCAGCACTTTGGGAGGCCGAGGCGGGTGGATCACGAGGTCAGGAGATCGAGACCATCCTGGCTAACATGGTGAAACCCCGTCTCTACTAAAAATACAAAAAATTAGCCGGGTGTGGCGGCAGGTGCCTGTAGTCCTAGCTACTCAGGAGGCTGAGGCAAGAGAATGGCGTGAACCCGGGAGGTGGAGCTTGCAGTGAGCCGAGATTGCGCCACTGCACTCCAGCCTGGGCGACAGAGCGAGACTCCGTCTCAAAAAAAAACAAAAAAAAAGTAAGGAATTATTCACTGGAATTAACTGGGAGCTGCCTAAACCACCATCTGCCTATCCACTTCCCCCGAATCCTCCCCTCTGGAAACCCACAGTCTATTTCTGTGAAGTATGTTGTTGGTATTTTGGTAGGGATCACATCGAATCTGCAGATGTCTATTAATAGTATGGTCTTTTTCAGTGTTGATTCTTCCCCCCATGAACATGTCTTCCCATTTTCTGGGGTCCGTTTTAATATTTTTCGTTAGTGTTTAATAGTTTTCCTTGTGGAAATCTTTCACCTCCTTAGTTAAATTTATTTCCAGGTTTTTGGGGTGTCTTTTGCTCTTGTAAATGAGATTGCGTTCTTGATTTTTTTCTTGCCACTAGTTCGTTGTTGGTGTATAAAAACACTACTGATTTTTGCATATTGACTTAGTATCTGGCCACCTTACTGAATTGGTTTATCAATTCTAAGAGTTTTACTGGTGGAGGTTTCAGGGGTTCTTATAGATGACATCATGTTGTTTGCAAAGAGAGACAATTCTACTTCCTCCTTCCGAATTTGGATGCCCTTTGTTCCTTGCTCTGGCTGAGACTTTCCCAACACATTATTATTAACGAAGGTCACCAGGCTGAAGTTTGGAAACAGGTATACATTGTGATGCAATCACCAGGACCAAGCTAGTTAACATCTCCATCACCTCAAATAGATACCATGTTCTTTCCTTCTTATTATTTATTTGTTTAATTCTCAATTATTGGGCTCAAGCAATCCTGCTTCAGCCTCCCTAGTAGCTAAGACTACAGGCACGAGCCACATCTGGCTTTCTTTCGATATCTTTTTTTTCTTTTCTTTTAGAGATGTAGTCTCATTCTGTCACCCAGGCTGGAGTTGCAGTGGTGTGATCTTGGCTCAACGCAAGCTCTGGCAGGACAATTGCTTGACCCAGGAATTAAGGACATAAATAAATAATGAAAAGAAAATAGTCACTATGTGAGTTGATGAATACATTAATTAGCTTGATTGTAGTGATAATTACACCATGAATATGGATATGCAAACACCAGCATGGTGACCTAGTCACCAAGGACGGATAG
>NW_026665032.1:588-1716 GCF_009828535.3 Hylobates moloch | reverse complement strand
GGGTGAGACAGCACCACTGCAATACAGCCAGGGTGACAGATTGAGAAATTGTTGAACGAAAGGAATAGAGTAGAATAGTGTGGAATGGAGAGGAATGGAATGGAATGGAATGGAATGGAATGGAATGGAATGGAATGGAATGGAATGGAAAGGAGTGCAATGGAGTGGAATGGAACGGAATGGGATGAAATGGAATGGAATGGAATGGTGAAATAAAATGTGAGCTGATATTTGCCACTGCAATCCAGGCCGGATGACAGATTGAGAACTTGTTGAAACAAAGGAATAGAATAGAATAGGGTGGAATGGAAGGGAATGGAATAGAATCTAATGGAATGGAAGGGAAGAGAGTCCAATGGAATGGACTGGAACGGAATGGAATGAAATGGAATTGAATGGAATGGAATGGAATGGAATGGAATGAAGTGCAATGGAACGGAATGGAAGGAATGGAAAGAAATAAAATGGAATGGAATGGATTTAAACGGAATGGAATGCAATGGTGAAATAAAATATGAGCTGATATTGTGACACTTCAATCCAGCCAGGGTGACTGATTGACAACATTTTGAAATCAAAGTATAGAATACAATAGTGTGGAATGGAAAGGAATGGAATGCAATGGAATGAAATGGAATGGAATGGAATGGAATGGAATGGAATGGAATGGAATGGAATGGAATGGAATGGAAAGGAATGGAATGGGACAAAATGGAATGGAATGAAATGGAGTACAATGGAAGGGAAGGGTGAAATAAAATGTGAGCTGACTTTGAGCCACTGCAATCCAGCCAGGGTGTCACATTGAGCACATTTTGGAAGAAAGTAATAGAATAGAATAGGGTGGAATGGAGTGGAATTGAATGGAATATAAAGGAATGGAATGGAATGGAACGGAATGGAAAGAAGTGGAATAGAATGCAATGTAATGGAAAGGAAAGGAATGGAATGGAATAGAATGGAAATGAATGCAATGGAATGGAACGGAATACAATGGAATCGAATGGAACAGTGAAATAAAATGTGAGCTGACCTTCGGCCACTGCAATCCAGGCAGGGTGACAGATGGAGAACTTCTTGAAAAAAAGGAATACAACAGAGTAGTGTGGAAGGGAAAGGAATGGAATG
>NW_026665032.1:0-488 GCF_009828535.3 Hylobates moloch | reverse complement strand
ACAATGGAATCGAATGGAACAGTGAAATAAAATGTGAGCTGACCTTCTGCCACTGCAATCCAGCCAGGGTGACAGATGGAGAACTTCTTGAAATAAAGGAATACAACAGAGTAGTGTGGAAGGGAAAGAAATGGAATGGAATGGAATGGAATGGAATGGAATGGAATGGAATGGAATGGAGTGAAATAGAACAGAATGCAATTAAATGGAATGGAATGGGATGCAATGGAATTGAATGTAATGGAATGAAAAGGTGAAATTAAATGTGAGCTAATATTTTGCCACTGCAATCCATTAACGGTGACAGAATGAGAGCTTGTTGAAACAAATGAATAGAATAGAATAGTGTGGAATGGAATGGAATGGAATGGAATGGAATGGAAAACAATGGAATGGAATGCAACGGAATGGAATAGAACAGAACGGAACGGAATGGAATGCAATGGAATGGAAAGGAATGGAACGCAATGGAATGGATTAGAATGAAA
>NW_026665031.1:1255-1716 GCF_009828535.3 Hylobates moloch | reverse complement strand
TTCCTTTCCATGTTTAGTGCTTCCTTCAGGAGCTCTTTTAGGGCAGGCCTGGTGGTGACAAAATCACTCAGCGTTTGCTTGTCTGTAAAGTATTTTATTTCTCCTTCACATATGAAGCTTAGTTTGGCGGGATAGGAAATTCTGGGTTGAAAATTCTTTTCTTTAAGAATGTTGAATATCGGCCCCCACTCTCTTCTGGCTTGTAGAGTTTCTGCTGAGAGATCAGCTGTTAGTCTGATGGGCTTCCCTTTGTGGGTAACCCGACCTTTCTCTCTGGCTGCCCTTAACATTTTTTCCTTCATTTCAACTTTGGTGAATCTGACAATTATGTGTCTTGGAGTTGCTCTCCTCGAGGAGTATCTTTGTGGCGTTCTCTGTATTTCCTGAATCTGAATGCTGGCCTGCCTTGCTAGGTTGGGGAAGTTCTCCTGGATAATATCTTGCAGAGTGTTTTCCAACTT
>NW_026665031.1:0-1155 GCF_009828535.3 Hylobates moloch | reverse complement strand
TCAGCTCCTTTAAGCCCTTCTCTCCATTGGTTATTCTAGTTATCCATTCTTCTAATTTTTTTTCAAAGTTTTTAACTTCTTTGCTATTGTTTTGAATTTCCTCTCGTAGCTCAGAGTAGTTTGATCATCTGAAGCCTTCTTCTCTCAACTCGTCAAAGTCATCCTCCATCCAGCTTTGTTCCATTGCTGGTGAGGAACTGCATTCCTTTGGAGGAGGAGAGGTGCTCTGTTTTTTAGAGTTTCCAGTTTTTTTGCTCTGTTTTTTCCCCATCTTTGTGGTTTTATCTACTTTTTGTCTTTGATGATGGTGATGTACAGATGGGTTTTTGGTGTGGATGTCCTTTCTGTTTGTTAGTTTTCCTTCTACCAGACAGGACCCTCAGCTGCAGGTCTGTTGGAGTTTACTAGAGGTCCACTCCAGACCCTGTTTGGCTGGGTGTCAGCAGCGGTGGCTGCAGAACAGCGGATTTTCGTGAGACCACAAATTCAGCTGTCTGATTGTTCCTCTGAAAGTTTTGTCTCAGAGGAGTACCCGGCTGCATGAGGTGTCAGTCTGTCCCTACTGGGGGGGTGCCTCCCAGTTAGGCTGCTCAGGGGTGAGGGACCCACTTTAGGAGGCAGTCTGTCCGTTCTCAGATCTCCAGCTGCGTGCTGGGAGAACCACTACTCTCTTCAAAGCTGTCAGTCAGACAGGGACATTTAAGTCTGTGGAGGTTCTTGCTGGGTTTTTGTTTGTCTGTGCCCTGCCCCCAGAGGTGGAGCCTACAGAGGCAGGCAGGCCTCCTTGAGCTGTGGTGGGCTCCACCCAGTTCGAGCTTCCTGGCTGCTTTGTTTACCTAAGCAAGCCTGGGCAATGGCGGGCGCCCCTCCCCCAGCCTCGCTGCCGCCTTGCAGCTTTATCTCAGACTGCTGTGCTAGCAATCAGCGAGACTCCGTGGGCATAGGACCCTCCGAGCCTGGTGCGGGACACAATCTCCTAGTGTGCCGTTTTCCAGGCCCGTTGGAAAAGCACAGTATTAGGATGGGACTGACCCCATATTCCAGGTGCCGTCTGTTTCCCCTTTCTTTGACTAGGAAAGGGAACTCCCTGACCCCTTGCGTTTCCCGAGTGAGGCAATGCCTCACCCTGCTTCGGCTCGCGCACAGTGCACTTCA
>NW_026665030.1:631-1716 GCF_009828535.3 Hylobates moloch | reverse complement strand
GTGTTTCAGAACTGCTCTATCAAAAGTAAGGTTCAACTCTTTTAGTTGAATGCACACAACAGAAAGAAGTTTCACAGAATGCTTCTGTGTAGTTTTTATTTGAAGATATTCCTTTTTCCACTCTAGGTCCCTTAGGGGTCCGAATGTCCCCTTGCAGTTTCTACAGAAAGAGTGTTTCATAACTACTCTATCAAAAGTAAGCTTCAACTCTGTTAGCTGAATGCACAGAGCAGAAAGATGTTTCACAGAATGCTTCTGTGAAGTTTTTATTTGAAGATATTCCTTTTTCCACTATGGGCCCCTTAGTGCTCTGAATGTCCCCATGCGGTTTCTACAGAAACAGTGTTTCAGAACTGTTCAATCAAAAGTAAGCTTCAACTCCGTTAGTTGAATGCACAGAGCAGAAAGAAGTTTCACAAAATGCTTCTGTGTAATTTTTATTTGAAGATATAACTTTTTCCACTATAAGCCCCTTAGCCCTCAGAATATCTACTTCCAGTTTCTACAGAAAGAGTGTTTCAGAACTGCTCTATCAAAAATAAGCTTCAACTCTCTTAGTTGAATGCACAGAACTGAAAGGCGTTTCACAGAATGCTTCTGTGTAGTTTTTATTTGAAGATATACCTTTTTCCACTATAGGCCCCTTAGTGCTACAAATGTCCCCATGCAGCTTCTACAGAAACAGTGTTTCAGAACTGCTCAATCAAACTAATCTTCAACTCTGTTAGTTGAATGCACAGAACAGAAAGAAGTTGCACAGAATGCTTCTGTGTAGTTTTTGTTTGAAGATATTCCTTTTTGCACTATAATACATTTAGCGTTCAGAATGTCTACTTGCAGTTTCTACAGAAAGAGTGTTTCAGAACTGCTCTATCAAAATTAGTCTTCAACTCTCTTAGTTGAATGCACAGAACCTAAAGAAGTTTCACAGAATGCTTCTGTGTAGTTTTTATTTGAAGATATTCTTTTTCCGATGTAGGCCCCTTAGCGGTCCGAATGTCCCCTTGCAGTTTCTACAGAAAGAGTGTTTCATAACTACTCTATCAAAAGTAAGCTTCAACTCTGTTAGTTGAATGCGCAGAACA
>NW_026665030.1:0-531 GCF_009828535.3 Hylobates moloch | reverse complement strand
CTCTCTTAGTTGAATGCACAGAACCTAAAGAAGTTTCACAGAATGCTTCTGTGTAGTTTTTATTTGAAGATATTCTTTTTCCGATGTAGGCCCCTTAGCGGTCCGAATGTCCCCTTGCAGTTTCTACAGAAAGAGTGTTTCATAACTACTCTATCAAAAGTAAGCTTCAACTCTGTTAGTTGAATGCACAGAACAGAAAGGTGTTTCACAGAATGCTTCTGTGTTGTTTTTATTTGAAGATATTCTTTTTCCACTATAAGCCCCTAAGCGCTCAGAATGTCTACTTGCATTGTCTACAGAGTGTTTCAGAACTGCTCTATCAAAAGTAAGATTCAATTCTCTTAGTTGAATGCACAGAACAGAAAGAAGTTTCACAGAATGCTTCTGTGTAGTTTTTATTTGAAGATATTCCTTTTTCCACTATAGGCCCCTTTGTGCTCCGAATGTCCCCTTGCAGTTTCTACAGAAACAGTGTTTCAGAACTGCTCAATCAAAAGTAAGCTTCAACTCTGTTAGTTGAATGCACACAAC
>NW_026665029.1:0-1716 GCF_009828535.3 Hylobates moloch | reverse complement strand
AAATAATAGATGTTGGTGGGGATGTGGTGATAAAGGAACACTTTTACACTGCTGGTGGGAATGTACAGCATATCAAGAAGATAATCCACCATTGTTAAGTGGGTTTCATACCAGGGATGCAGGATAAGTTAACATACACAAGCCAATAAATGTGATACATCACATAAACAGAATTAAAAACAAAAATCACATGATCATCTCAATAGATGCTGAAAAAGCATTTGACAAAATCTAACACTTCTTTATGTTTAAAACCTTCAGCAAAATTGACATGGAAAGGACATACCTTAGTGTAATAAAAGCCATCTATGACAAACCCACAGCAAACATTATACTGAATGGGGAAAAGTTGAAAACATTGTCCCTGAGAACTGGAACAAGACAAGGATACCACTTTCACCACTTCTATTCAACATAGTAGTGGAAGTTTTAGCCAGAGCAATCAGATAAGAGAAAGAAATCAAGGGCACCCAAATCAATCAAGAGGAAGCCAAACTGTCCCTGTTCACTGATGATATGATTGTATACCTATAAAACCCTAAAGACTCATCCAGAAAGCTTCTAGAATTGATACATAAATTCAGTAAAGTTTCAGAATACAAACTCAATGTACACAAATCAGTAGCACTGCTATACACCAACAGTGACCAAGCTGAGAATCAAATCAAGAACACAAACACTTTTACAATAGCTGTAAAAAAAAACAACTTAAGAATATTCTTACCCAAGGAGGTGAAGGACCTCTACAAGGGAAACTACAAAACACTGCCGACATTATAGATGACACAAACAAGTGGAAACACATCCCATGCTCATGGATGGGTAGAATCAATATTGTGAAAATGATCATACTGCCAAAAGCAATCTACAAGTTCAATGCAATTCCCACCAAAATATCATCATCATTCTTCACAGAACCAGAAAAAAACAATTCTAAAATTCATATGGAACAACAACCAAAAAAAAAAAAAAAAAAAACCCGCATAGCCAAAGCAAGACTTAGCAAAAAGAACAAATCTGGAGGCATCACATTACCCATCTTCAAACTATACTACAAGGCTATAATCACCAAAACATCATGGCACTGACATAAAACTAGGCACATAGACCAATGGAAAAGAAGAGAGAATCCAGAAATAAAGCCAAATAATTACAGCCAACTGATTTTTGACAAAGCAAACAAAAACATAAAGTGGGGAAAAGACACCCTAGTTAACAAATGGTGCTGAGATTATTGGCAAGCCACATGTGGAAGAATGAAACTGGATCCTTGTCTCTCACTTTATACAAAAATTGACACAAGATGGATCAAAGACTTAAATCTAAGACCTAAAACCATAAAAATTCTAGAAGATAACGTCAGAAAAATGCTTCTAGACATTCACTTAGGCAAAGACTTCATGGCCAAGAACCCAAAAGTAAATGCAAAAACAACAAAAATAAATAGATGAGACTTGATTAAACTAAAAAGCTTTTGCACAGCAAAAACAATCATCAGCAGAGCAAACAGACAACCCACTGAGTGAGAGAAAATCTTCACAAACTAAGCATCTGACAAAGAACTAATATCCAGAATCTACAAGGAACTCAAACAAATCAGCAAGAAGAAAGCAAACAATCCCATGAAAGAGTGGTCTAAGGACATGAATAGACAATTCTCAAAAGAAGATATACAAATGGCCAACAAACAGGAAAAAATGCTTAACATCACTAGTG
>NW_026665028.1:0-1717 GCF_009828535.3 Hylobates moloch | reverse complement strand
AACGGCGTGACCCCGGGAGGCGGAGCTTGCAGTGACCGGATTTCGCCCCACTCCCCCCAGCCCGGGGGGACAGAGCGAGACTCCGTCTCAAAAAAAAAAAAACAAAAAAAAAAAAACCAAAAAAAAACACTGGTGCAGTCTGAGCAGATATTCAGAGGGAAGGCACTGAGAATAGAGGGAGGATAGAGGGAGAACACAGATGCTGGGCTGAAGGAAGAGGAAGCTGGGAACTCTGCCTGGGGCTACCCCACACCAGGATTCCTTCCTGGCCCCCAATGACTACTGGCAAAGGGGTGAATTGCACAGTCAAGGAATGACCTAATCTTGCTATGGACCTCTGCAATCATGGCAACAATAGATCCCGTGACACCCAAGGACACTTGAGCTGGCAAGGAGAGCTGCTTAAAGAGCAGGAAGGGGTAGGACTCCAGCCTCTGCAGTGCCCAGAGTGTTTGGTGCAGGAATGTGTTCAGTGGAGTATGACCAGGGATGCCTATCACTCAAGGCTCACCATGTGCCCTTTGGAGACTTTAGTCTTAGAGGAACTGTTAGGCCTGAACAGAGCAAAGTGGCCTTGCCTGTAAGATGGGGTAGTCTGACTTGAATGCCCCCTTGTCAGCTGGCCTCTTCCAGGGCCTCAGCCTCGCTGTGCGCATTTGCAGTACATCCTTGGTTGCCCAACCAGAGTGCCTCCAGCACTGAATCCACCTTATAACACAATCAAACACCCAAGCACATCAAAAAGATAAAAGAAAAAAAATCCAAAAGACAGCAACTTCAAAGATTAAACGAACATCAACCCACAGTGATAAAATAGAACTAGCACAAGAATTAGGCACCTTAAAGAGCTGGAGTGGGCCGGGCGCAGTGGCTCACGCTTGTAATCCCAGCACTTTGGGAGGCCGAGGCGGGTGGATAACGAGGTCAGGAGATCGAGACCATGGTGAAACCCCGTCTCTACTAAAAATACAAAAAATTAGCCAGGCGTGGTGGCGGGTACCTGCAGTCCCATCTACTCGGAGAGGCTGAGGCAGGAGAATGGCGTGAACCCGGGAGGCAGAGCTTGCAGTGAGCCGAGATTGCGCCACTGCACTCCAGCCTGGGCGACAGAGCAAGACTCCGTCTCAAAAAAAAAAAAAAAAAAGAGCTGGAGTGTATTCTTACCTCCAAACAACTGCACTAGTTCCCCAGCAATGGCTCTTAACCAGGCTGAAATGACTGAAGTGACAAAAACAGAATTCAGATATGGATAGGAATGAAGATCATCTAGATTCAGGAGAGAGTCAAAACCCAAGCCAAGGATCCTAAGGATACAATAAAAATATCCAGGAGATAAAAGATGACATGGCTATTTTAAGAAGGACCAAATTGATCTTACAGATTTGAAAAACTCAGGTTGAGAATTTCACAATAAAACTGCAAGTATTAACAACAGAATAGACTAAGCTGAGAAAAGGACCCAGCCATCCCATTACTGGGTATATACCCAAAGGACTATAAATCATGCTGCTATAAAGACACATGCACACATATGTTTAGTGCGGCACTATTCACAATAGCAAAGACTTGGAACCAACCCAAATGTCCATCAATAATGATATACTGGATTAAGAAAATGTGGCACATATACACCATGGAATACTATGCAGCCATAAAAAATGATGAGTTCGTGTCCTTTGTAGGGACATGGATGAAACTGGAAAACATCATTCTCAGT
>NW_026665027.1:0-1717 GCF_009828535.3 Hylobates moloch | reverse complement strand
AGAGTCAGCTTAGGATCTCAACATTCTTGCAGGACTTCAGAACTGTACAGACAGGGGCCCAGGAGGGAACAGGAGCTGGGACTGGCAGCTAACCAGTGTAGTGGGGGTTGTAGGGCTCAGTTTGGTCTTGCAGAGAATTCAGGGAGGCTTGGATTTGCTGAAGCTCTAGACAAGCTTGGGCTTGGATATGGAAACAGCATGGAGCCGAGGCCCTTCTGCACGCTGGAGTCTGAGTAGTTGCACCCTGGTGCATCCATAGGTGTTCCCCACCTGGAGCACAGCCGTGGATAGAAGCCAGGAGAGCTGTGGAGGGAAGAGGAGGAGGAGGGAGTCTCAGGGCAGCCCCAGCATCCAGGCAGGGCCTCTGCAAGTGAGATGCAGATCCAGCCTGTTGGCCACTTAGCAGCTGCTTGGCCGGCTGCAGATCACCTGACCTCTGTTCACCAGTAAAAGGGGGTTGCAGTAGCACTTACCTTCTGGGACTCCTGCAGCTTGAAGGGGCAGCAAACAACACGTGCTGAGAAAGTGCTGAACTCAGGCAAGCTTCTCCAAGAGCACCACAGCAGATTAGCATCCAACCTGTACAGGACACCATCAAATCTCCCCATCCCTCATTCCAACGGAAGAAAAGGGAGTCTGTGTCCTAGGGGAGAAAGCACAGGCCTATCTGTGCAGTGGGCACAAGGCCCAGGTGGGGGAAAGGCCCTTGGATACATGCTGGTTTCACCAACCATCTGTGGGTTGGGTTTGGCCTGGACCCCTGCACCCCAGGAGGCCAGTAGCCCCCTGCATGGGAGAGGACTGGGAGGTGGGTGGGAGGTCTGAGCTTTGAGGGAAGCCATTATTTGTCCTCATGGGAAGTGGTGCAGGTAGTTGTTGGTGGCTCAGTTTTGCAGGACGTGGGTGATCACCCAAGGAGTGAAAATGGCCTTTTTATGAGAAATTTCCAAAACTGATGCAAGCTCATCAGTCGAAAAGGTGAGTAATGCTGACAGTTGGCTTCACCTGCCCCTTCCCCACAAGTAACTGGTGTTCAGAGGTGGATTGGGTTCCTTCCCAGCCTTTCCCCCTTGCATGTAGCTGTGCATGTACTTTTGTGTGTAACATACACATGTTCCCTGGAGGGGTTACTTTTATTTTTTTATTTGGGGGGATAATTAGTGAGGCAGCCTGACACTTGCTTATCTTTTAAGTGTGGAGTCCTCTATGGAGTGGGATTGGGTACTTACTAGCTGGCCTCTGCCAGTTGTTTGGCTGCCCCAGTTTCTGCCCTTCACAGACATGCTGGCCAGCTGTTGTGACATTCAGTGGCCTTGTTTGCAGCTAGTGTGATGAGGCAAGTGGATCCAGGTGCATTATAAACTGAAAAAGCACACAACATGCAGAGGGAAAGGATAAATGACCATGTGTGTCCTGCTCTGCTAAAGTCCACATCACATGATTGAGATGAAAAACATTTTTTCACCTAACATTTGGGCACTGAGAAATGGCATCTATGTTTTACTTTTTATTTATAACAGAAGAAATGCTGCCAGGCTTTCTTTTCCATTTTCCCCAACTCCCACTTTACCCCCTCAAGTTTACCTACCTCAGAGAGAAAGCGGAGCTCGCCTGGTTAATGATAGCCTGAAATAATTTGAGCCAGGTCACTGTGTAAAGGTCAGACTGCTTCTGTCTCCTTGTGCCTCACTTGCGCAGCTCAGATATTTCATAGCTC
>NW_026665026.1:0-1717 GCF_009828535.3 Hylobates moloch | reverse complement strand
TTTGCCAGTATTTTATTGAGGACTTTTGCATCAATGTTCATCAAGGATATTGGTCTGAAATACTCTGTTTTGGTTATGTCTCTGCCAGGCTTTGGTATCAGGACAATGCTGGCCTCATAATATGTGTTAGGGAGGATTCCCTCTTTTTCTATCGATTGGAATAGTTTCAGAAGGAATGGTACCAGTTCCTCCTTGTACCTGTGGTCGAATTCGGCTGTGAATCCATCAGGTCCTGGACTCTTTTTGGTTGGTAAGCTATTGATTATTGCCACAATTTCAGAGCCTGTTATTGGTCTATTCAGAGATTCAACCTCTTCCTGGTTTAGTCTTGGGAGGGTGTATTTGTCGAGGAATTTATCCATTTCTTCTAGATTTTCTAGTTTATTTGCAGAGAGGTGTTTGTAGTATTCTCTGATGGTAGATTGTATTTCTGTGGGATCGGTGGTGATATCCCTTTTTCATTTTTTATTGCATCTATTTGATTCTTCTCTCTTTTCTTCTTTATTAATCTTGCTAGCGGTCTATCAATTTTGTTGATCTTTTCAAAAAACCAGCTCCTGGATTCATTAATTTTTTTGAAGGGTTTTTTGTGTTTCTATTTCCTTCAGTTCTGCTCTGATTTTAGTTATTTCTAGCCTTCTGCTATCTTTTGAATGTGTTTGCTCTTGCTTTTCTAGTTCTTTTAATTGTGATGTTAGGGTGTCAATTTTGGATCTTTCCTGCCTTCTCTTGTGGGCATTTAGTGCTATAAATTTCCCTCTACACACTGCTTTGAATGTGTCCCAGAGATTCTGGTATGTTGTGTCTTTGTTCTTCTTGGTTTCAAAGAACATCTTTATTTTTGCCTTCATTTCATTATGTACCCAATAGTCATTCAGGAGCAGGTTGTTTGGTTTCCATGTAGTTGGGTGGTTTTGTGTGAGTTTCTTAATCCTGAGTTCTAGTTTGATTGCTCTGTGGTCTGAGAGACAGTTTGTTATAATTTCTGTTCTTTTACATTTGCTGAGGAGAGCTTTACTTCCAACTATGTGGTCAATTTTGGAATAGGTGTGGTGTGGTGCTGAAAAAAATGTATATTCTGGAGGCAGATCTATCAAGCAAATGGAAAAAAAAAAGGCAGGAGTTGCAATCCTAGTCTCTGATAAAATAGTCTTTAAACCAACAAAGATCAAAAGAGACAAAGAAGGCCATTTTGTCTTTGGGGTGGAGAGTTCTGTAGATGTCTATTAGGTCCACTTTGTGCAGAGCTGAGTTCAATTCCTAGATATCCTTGTTAACTTTCTGTCTCGTTGATCTTTCTAATGTTGATACTGGGGTGTTAAAATCTCCCATTATTATTGTGTGGGAGTTTAAGTCCCTTTGTAGGTCACTCAGGACTTGCTTTATGAATCTGGGTGCTCCTGTGTTCGGTACATATATATTTAGGATAGTTAGCTCTTTTTTTGAATTGATCCCTTTACCATTATGTAATGGCCTTCTTTGTCTCTTTTGATCTTTGTTGGTTTAAAGTCTATTTTATCAGAGACTAGGATTGCAACCCCTGCCTTTTTTGTTTTCCATTTGCTTGATAGATTTTCCTGCATCCCTTGATTTTGAGTCTATGTGTGTCTCTGCATGTGAGATGGGTTTCCTGAATACAGCACACTGATGGGTCTTGACTCCTTATCCAGTTTGCCAGTCTGTGTCTTTTAATTGGAGCATTTAGCCCATTTACATT
>NW_026665025.1:0-1718 GCF_009828535.3 Hylobates moloch | reverse complement strand
GAGACCTTGTCTCAAAAAAAAAAAAAAAAAAAGGAACACAGCTAATTAAAACCTTTGGTGGCATTCTTTTTTTTTTTTTGAGATGGAGTCTTGCTCTGTAGCCCAGGCTGGAGTACAGTGGTGCAATCTTGGCTCACTGCAAGCTCTGCCTCCTGCGTTCAGGCCATTCTCCTGCCTCAGCCTCCCGAGTAGCTGGGAGTACAGGTGCCCGCCACCACGCCCGGCTCATTTTTTGTACTTTTTAGTAGAAACCGGGTTTCACCGTGTTAGCCAGGATGGTCTCGATCTCCTGACCTCATGATCCGCTCGCCTCAGCCTCCCAAAGTGCTAGGATTACAGGCGTGAGCCACTGCACCTGACCTGGTGGCATTCTTATGCTTAGGAAAGAGATACAAAAGTGTTATTGAGCTCATTCCATTAAAAAGATTTTTTTTCCTCCACTTGTGATATAGCCTGGCATCATTTTCAGATTCAGCCCTCTCCTTGGATTTTCTGAATCTTCAGTACCGTTTAGTCATAGATAATTTTTGTAAACCTATGAAGCATTACACAATCCTTAGTCAACAACAAAAAAATATGGTTTTGTTCAGCCTTCTGTGCTATGGCGAAAAGATTTTCTACAACAGACAAATATAAAATTTGCCCAGTATTCTGGTTAATTGGATTTAAATAGTATTTTCACTGAAACAGCCTTAAGCATATTGCAGTGTGTCTACTGGCACAATCACTGCCTTAAGACAAAACGGTATATAAAAGCACCCACCCCTCCACCACCAGAAGGAACCACACCCAGCAGTTCTAGAGTTGGCTAAGGTCTTAGTATACTTACTCTTGCCTGTGATGATGTTTTCTCTGGCTTTGTCAGTTAGAAACCTTAAAGACTGCCAGGAAGAACAAGGCATGAAAATGGTATGCCTCTGTTTTGGGTGTGTTGCTCTTGCCCTTTGGAGAATATGATATTTTATAAGGAGACTGGAAAACTCAGATCATTACTTTACCCTGAGTCATACATAAATCTACTCAGCAAAGTGTTTCTGTGACTGGTTACTTTGATTTCAGAACTCTTTGAATGGTAAGGATGAGCACCAAGGCTGACTACTCAGTGGTTCTTAACCTATGGTAATACTGCCTCTTCCTGCCCCTGGAGCATTTAGCAATGGCTGGAGACATTTTTTAGGTGTTAGAACCTGCTGTGGGGAGTGTTACTGTTATCTAGTGGGTAGAGGCCAGGCATGCTGCTCAATATCCTGTAGTGCATAGGATAGCCCCCCACAACAGTTGTGTAGCCCTAATGTCAATAAGTCAGTAGTGCCGAGGTTGAGAAACCCTAGTCTACACTGTCTTTTTTTTTTTTTTTTTTTTGAGACAGAGTCTCTTGCTCTGTCACCCAGGCTGGAGTGCAATGGCGCGATATCAGCTCACTGCAACCTCCGTTTCCCAAGTTCAAGCGATTCTCCCGCTTCAGCCTCCTGAGTAGCTGGAACTACAGTCATGCACCACCACGCCTGGCCAATTTTTTTGAATTTTAACTAGAGTCGGGGTTACACCGTATTGGTCAGGCTAGTCTCAAACTCTTGGCCGCAAATGATCCATCCGCCTTGGCCTCCCAAAGTGGTAGGATTACAGGTGTGAGCCACTGCACCCGGCCCACTTCTCAGGAATCCTAAACTCTTGGGAGGCTGAGGTGGGAGAATCACTTGAACCTGGGAGGTGGAGGT
>NW_026665024.1:0-1718 GCF_009828535.3 Hylobates moloch | reverse complement strand
TCTGTTGCCCAGGCCGGAGTGCAGTGGCGCGATCTTGGCTCACTGCAAGCTCCGCCTCCCGGGTTCACGCCATTCTCCTGCCTCAGCCTCTCGGGCAGCTGGGACTACAGGCGCCCGCCACCATGCCTGGCTAATTTTTTGTATTTTTAGTAGAGACGGGGTCTGACACATCATTTTGATCAGACCACCCCTGCTTCCCCACACCGCCCTGCCCCGCACAGTACTGCTCCACTGTTTCCCATAAAGTCAAACCACTAGCTTGGCTCACAAAGCCTCTGCATCCCAGCTGCAACTAGCAGTTCCACCTTAATCCCCCATCTGGCTATGCTAACACTCAGATGTGATTAACCACCCTACTGTGCCTGACAAAGTCTTTGGCACTGCTGTTTACATTTACTACACACCTAGAAAGTTCTTCTTTCCCTTTTAAAAATGTTTGTCCATCCTAAATGCCCCACATCCTTCATGTTGTGTGGGGCTCCCCAACTGGACCTTTTCCATTGGGAAAGCCCAGTGCTTTCCCTCTTGCCACTAAATGGAGGCATTGTTTTGTATGCAACTGACACTTCTGCAGATTTTATAAGCTCCTTCAACTTAAGAATCATGGCTTTTATTTATGTACCTCCTCATATGATTAGCCAAATGCCCTGCACATAGAAAACATTCAATAAATACATATTGATTGAAATCTAAAACATTGAGGTGTTGATTAAATATTATAAGCAAAAAACTTACTAGTATTAGTACAGATTGCTATGCAAGGCTGGAAAAATGTACTAAAATAGAATCTTGAGGGAAAATGGAAAAGATGCCATTTCATTGAGAGAAACAGAGAGAAAGTTACTGCCCATTCAAAAGGTAGAAAGTAGTCTGGTAAGGCTAGGACTGGGCCCCAGACATGAGTCCCTCAGCAAGTTCTCCATTAGCAAGGCTCAAATCCGATTCATGGTGGCATTCTTAGTGATTATCGTAGAAGGTGGCTCATAGGAGACAGTAACTGTATGATGAATTATTTAATAAATATATGAATAATGTTTTCAGAATCAAAATGTCCAATTCTGTAACTGGAATTCTATTGATGAAACAAACTAGACTATCCATCAAAATGATGTTGTTTGGCAGAATGTGTTTCAAATAAATATTATCAGTTTCTTTTGCTTTCAATATTAGCAGTGAGGTCTGACTATATTTGTGGATATTCCCAGGAATACTCAAGTAAATGCATGGGGAAAAGATAGAGAAAAGGGGAAGGTGAATGGGGAAAGAAAAAGTGGAATGTAGAGGATAGGAAAGAAGAAATGAGTGAAGGCTATGAGAAACAACAAAATGCTAACCCCCAATTATTTAGGCTCTACACGTTCTGCTAGCATGTTTAATAATAGAATTAAAAAAGGTTGGCCGGGAGCGGTGGCTCAAGCCTGTAATCCCAGCACTTTGGGAAGCTGAGGTGGGCAGATCACCTGAGGTCAGGAGTTCAAGACCAGCCTGGCCAACATGGTGAAACCCCATCTCTACTAAAAATACAAAAATACAAAAAAAAAAAAAAAAATAGCCAGGCATGGTGGCGGGCACTTGTAATCCCAGCTACTTGGGAGGCTGAGGCAGGAGAATTGCTTAAAGCTGGGAGGCAGAGGTTGCAGTGAGCCGAGACCACACCATTGCACTCCAGCCTGGGCATCAAGAACAAAACCCCACCTCAAAAAAAAAAAAAAAAAAAA
>NW_026665023.1:0-1718 GCF_009828535.3 Hylobates moloch | reverse complement strand
AAAAAAAAAAGACAAGAAAGAAGGAAGGAAGAAGGAAAGAAGAAAGGGAGAGAGGCTGGAAGATGTTTTTTCTTAATGGGACAGAATCAGGCATTCAATTTTCTCCCAGAAATTATTTTGAACTGGGACTCCCCTTACAGAGGAAATCCATGAGAATGGTAGGATAGAAAATGATGCAATTACCTAGATTTTCACAATAAATGTCTCACGGATTCCACTGGAAGCATTAATTCCAACACTGAATTAAAGTTTGAAGAAATAAGAGGAGAAACAAACCCTCTTTCCAAATATACATGTCAAATCAATTTGGTGAAAACTTATTAATGTTTGGTACTAATGGTTAACATAGAAGAGTTTCTGTCCTCAAGAAATTTTATAGCCTAAAAGGAAAATAAGACATATTAAAATAACTGTAGTATAAAGCAAAGTAGAGGTATCAAGTGCTCTAGAAGCAAAGAAAATGTAGTTTGCTGATGTTTGGGAGGTTTTAGGTTTCATAAAGAAGGCAGCATATGGCCAAGCATGGTGGCTCATGCCTGTAATCCCAGCACTTCGGGAGGCTGGGCGGGTTAATCACTTGAGGCCAGGAGTTCCAGACCAGCCTGGGCAACATGGTGAAACTCTGTCTCTACTAAAAATACAAAAATTAGCTGGGTGTGGTGGTGCACGCCTGTGACCCCAGCTACTCGGGAGGCTGAGATGGGAGGATTCCTTGGACCTGGGAGGAGAAGGTTGCAGTGAGCTGAGATCATGCCACTGCACTCTAGCCTGGGCAACAGAATGAGGCTCTGTCTCAAAAACAATAAGGCTCACGCTTGTAATCCCAGCACTTTGGGAGGCCGAGGCAGGCGGATCATGAGGTCAGGAGATCGAGACCACGGTGAAACCCCGTCTCTACTAAAAATACAAAAAAAATTAGCCGGGCATGGTGGCGGGCGCCTGTAGTCCCAGCTACTCGGAGAGGCTGAGGCAGGAGAATGGCGTGAACCCGGGAGGCGGAGCTTGCAGTGAGCCGAGATTGCGCCACTGCACTCCAGCCTGGGCGACAGAGCGAGACTCCATCTCAAAAAAAAAAAAAAAAAAAAAAAACAATAAACAAACAAACATTTAAAAAAAGAAGTGGCATTTTAAGAAAGGGTAGGATTTGTATTCTGGTAGATGGAGAGAAAATTGCAAGCATAGAGACAGGAAAGTTCAGGAAATATTTAGTGATAAGTGAGTGGTCATGTTTGTCTGAAGGATATACTGAGAGACAACGTGGAAAAAAAAGCAAGTGCCGAAATCATAGGATGTTTGAGGACATTTGAGTTTAATTTTTATTCTGTGGGTTTAGGGAGCCACTGAAGACTACTGAAGAGAAGGCTGACACATTTTTTTTTTTTTGAGACAGAGTCTCACTCTGTCACCCAGGCTGGAGTACAGTGGTGCGATTTCAACTCACTGCAACCTCCTCCTCCCAGGTTCAAGCGAATCCCCTGCCTTAGCCTCCCGGGTCCCATGTAGCTGGGATTACAAGCACCTGCCACCGTGCTTGACTAATTTTTGTATTTTTAGTAGAGACGGGATTTCACTGTGTTGGCCAGGCTGGTTTTGAACTCATGACCTCAAGTGATCCTCCCACCTTGGCCTCCCAAAATGTTGGGATTACAGGTGTGAGCCACTGTGCCCAGCCACATTCAGTCTTTTAGAAGTTTTTTTTTTTTTTTTTTTTTTTTTTA
>NW_026665022.1:0-1719 GCF_009828535.3 Hylobates moloch | reverse complement strand
AAGTCTTTGCCCATGCCTATGCCCTGAATGGTATTGCCTAGGTTTTCTTCTAGGGTTTTTATGGTTTTAGGTCTTACATTTAAGTCTTTAATCCATCCTGGGCTAATTTTTGTATAAGGTGTAAGGAAGGGGTCCAGTTTCAGTTTCTGCATATGGCACAAGCAGTTTTCCCAACACCATTTATTAAATAGGGAATCCTTTCCCCATTGCTTGTTTTTGTCAGGTTTGTCAAAGATCAGATGGTTGTAGATGTGTGATGTCATTTCTGAGGCCTCTGTTCTGTTCTATTGGTCTATATATCTGTTTTAGTACCAGTACCAAGCTGTTTTGGTTACTGTAGCCTTGTAGTATAGTTTGAAGTCAGGTAGCGTGATACCTCCAGCTTTGTGCTTTTTGCTTAGGATTGTCTTGCCTATGTGGGCTCTTTTTTGGTTCCATATGAAATTTAAAGTAGTTTTTTCCAATTCTGTCAAGAAAGTCAATGGTAGCTTGATAGGGATAGCATTGAATCTATAAATTACTTTGGGCAGTATGGCCATTTTTACAATATTGATTCTTCCTATCCATGAGCATGGAATGTTTTTCCATTTATTTGTGTCTTCTCTTATTTCCTTGGGCAGTGGTTTGTAGTTCTCCTTGAAGAGGTCCTTCACATCCCTTGTAAGTTGTATTCCTAGGCATTTTAGTCTCTTTGTAACAGTTGTGAATGGTAGTTCACTCATGCTTTGGCTCTCTGTCTATTATTGGTGTATAGGGATGCTTGTGATTTATGCACATTGATTTGTATCCTGAGACTTTGCTGAAGTTGATTATCAGCTTAAGGCGATTTGGGACTGAGACGATGGGGTTTTCTAAATAAACAATCATGTCATCTGGAAACAGAAATTTGACTTCATCTCTTCCAAATTGAATACCCTTTATTTCTTTCTCTTGCCTGATTACCCTGGCCAGAACTTCCAATACTATGTTGAATAGGAGTGGTGAGAGAGGGCATCTTTGTCTTGTGCCAGTTTTCAAAGGGAATGCTTCCAGTTTTTGCACATTCAGCATGATGTTGGCTGTGGGTTTGTCATAAATAGCTCTTATTATTTTGAGATATGTTTCATCAATATCTAGTTTATTGAGAGTTTTTAGCATGGAGGGTGTTGAAATTTGTCGAAGGCCTTTTCTGCATCTGTTGAGATAATCCTGTGGTTTTTATCATTGGTTCTGTTTATGTGATGGATTACATTTGTTCATTTGTGTATGTTGAACCAGGCTTGCATCCCAGGTATGAAGCTGACTTGATTGTGGTGGATAAGCTTTTTGATGTATTGCTGGATTTGATTTGTCAGTATTTTATTTTATTTTTATTTTATTTATTTCTTTTGAGACAGAGTCTCGCTCTGTCGCCCAGGCTGGAGTGCAGTGGCGCAACCTCGGCTTACTGCAAGCTCCGCCTCCTGGGTTCACGCCATTCTCCTGCCTCAGCCTCTCTGAGTAGCTTGGACTACAGGCGCCCGCCACCACGCCCGGCTAATTTTTTGTATTTTTAGTGGAGACGGGGTTTCACCGTGGTCTCAATCTCCTGACCTCGTGATCCGCCCGCCTCGGCCTCCCAAAGTGCTGGGATTACAAGCGTGAGCCACCGTGCCCGGCCGTCAGTATTTTATTGAGGATTTTCACATCGATATTCATCAGGGATATTGGCCTGAAATTTTCTTTTTTGTTGTGTCTCTG
>NW_026665021.1:0-1719 GCF_009828535.3 Hylobates moloch | reverse complement strand
GAACTCATCATTTTTTATGGCTGCATAGTATTCCATGGTGTATATGTGCCACATTTTCTTAATCCAGTCTATCGTTGTTGGACATTTGGGTTGGTTCCAACTCTTTGCTATTGTGAATAGTGCCGCAATAAACATACATGTGCATGTGTCTTTATAGCAGCATGATTTATAGTCCTTTGGGTATATACCCAGTAATGGGATGGCTGGGTCAAATGGTATTTCTAGTTCGAGATCCCTGAGGAATCGCCACACTGACTTCCACAATGGTTGAACTAGTTTACAGTCCCACCAACAGTGTAAAAGTGTTCCTATTTCTCCACATCCTCTCCAGCACCTGTTGTTTCCTGATTTTTTAATGATGGCCATTCTAACTGGTGTAAGATGGTATCTCACTGTGGTTTTGATTTGCATTTCTCTGATGGCCAGTGATGATGAGCATTTCTTCATGTGTTTTTCGGCTGCATAAATGTCTTCTTTTGAGAAGTGTCTGTTCATGTCCTCTGCCCACTTTTTGATGGGGTTGTTTGTTTTTTTCTTGTAAATTTGTTTGAGTTCATTGTAGATTCTGGATATTAGCCCTTTGTCAGATGAGTAGGTTGCAAAAATTTTCTCCCATTCTGTAGGTTGCCTGTTCACTCTGATGATAGTTTCTTTTGCTGTGCAGAAGCTCTTTAGTTTAATGAGATCCCATTTGTCGATTTTGGCTTTTGTTGCCATTGCTTTTGGTGTTTTAGACATGAAGTCCTTGCCCACGCCTATGTCCTGAATGGTATTGCCTAGGTTTTCTTGTAGGATTTTAATGGTTTTAGGTCTAACATATAAGTCTTTAATCCATCTTGAATTAATTTTTGTATAAGGTGTAAGGAAGGGATCCAGTTGCAGCTTTCTACATATGGCTAGCCAGTTTTCCCAGCACCATTTATTAAATAGGGAATCCTTTCCCCATTTCTTGTTTTTGTCAGGTTTGTCAAAGATCAGATAGTTGTAGCTATGCGGCATCATTTCTGAGGGCTGTGTTCTGTTCCATTGATCTATGTCTCTGTTGTGGTACCAGTACCATGCTGTTTTGGTTACTGTAGCCTTGTAGTATAGTTTAAAGTCAGGTAGCGTGATGCCTCCAGCTTTGTTCTTTTGGCTTAGGATTGACTTGGCGATGCGGGCTCTTTTTTGGTTCCATATGAACTTTAAAGTAGTTTTTTCCAATTCTGTGAAGAAAGTCATTGGTAGCTTGATGGGGATGGCATTGAATCTATAAATGACCTTGGGCAGTATGGCCATTTTCACGATATTGATTCTTCCAACCCATGAGCATGGAATGTTCTTCCATTTGTTTGTATCCTCTTTTATTTCATTGAGCAGTGGTTTGTAGTTCTCCTTGAAGAGGTCCTTCACATCCCTTGTAAGTTGGATTCCTAGGTATTTTATTCTCTTTGAAGCAATTGTGAATGGGAGTTCGCTCATGATTTGGCTCTCTGTTTGTCTGTTATTGGTGTACAAGAATGCTTGTGATTTTTGTACATTAATTTTGTATCCTGAGACTTTGCTGAAGTTGCTAATCAGCTTAAGGAGATTTCGGGCTGAGACAATGGGGTTTTCTAGATATACAATCATGTCATCTGCAAACAGGGACAATTTGACTTCCTCTTTTCCTAATTGAATACCCTTTATTTCCTTCTCCTGCCTGATTGCTCTGGCCAGAACTTCCAGCACTATGTTGAA
>NW_026665020.1:0-1719 GCF_009828535.3 Hylobates moloch | reverse complement strand
GCTGACTTTGTGTGGTGAACCTTCCTCTGCTAAGGAAGGATACTGTCCCAAGTGACCTCTTACTAATATAAGAATGAAGGTTTGTCAAATGTGAGGTCTGATTTATATTGTAATTCACAGAAGTATTATACTTGGAGATATTGTTCCAAAACTAAAATCATGCTTCCTAATTTATCTGATGACCATTTACAGACACAGGAAACTATTCTACAATATTTTATCTTGCCCACCAAGTCACAGATGGATAAGTGCTTATGCAAATATTCCAGATTGAATCTTCTTTCTCCTGCTGGACACCTCTGTTTTCTAAGATCAAGGTCAAGTTTTACTCCCTTCACAAATCCCTCTCTCATCACACCCACATTGATCTTAAGGTGTTAATTGTCTGTCTTACTTTAACTCTTAATTATATATTCTTAAGTAGCTTGGAATACTCTTCCTTCTTTCCATTGCCTGACAAACACATAGTTGTTATTCAGGACTCATGGAGAACATCACCTTCCCCTTGAAGTCACCCCTGACCACGCTCACCCAGGAGAGCAGGTGTTCCCTCGACACTGTTCCCATAGCATCACGTGTGTGTGAGAATACAGATGCATCCCTTCATCTGATAATGTACCTCCATCTACCTTCACTTTCTCCCCATTGCAGAGTGAGCGCCTTTCCAGTAGGAGGTTCATCATTTTCAACTCTGTCTCACTATATTCCTGTCTGGAAAATTAAGAAAACTCAACATATATTTGAGCTTTTTAAATTCAACGTATATCTGAGCTTAATAAATAAATGAACACAAAAGAATAAATAAATGAACATGTAAAGGAATAGATTATTGCAATTTGTATGTATCAAATAATGACAGATGCATATAAATTAATTCATTATATATGTCAATAAATCAACTATGCATGATTTAATCATTATGTATATTAACTTAGAAGCATCAAATTAATTACCTATATATTAATTAATGGTTATGTACATATTTATTTCTTGCTGAATAAGTAGAAAAAAAATAAGCACATAAGATACATGAACTCTCCTGTTTAACTGAGGGAAGAGATTTTGTTTTATTCACATATGACATATTTTAACAAAATGTTTTTATTAGTAATACAATTTACTCAACTTTAGGAAAGTTAGAATTTAGGGAAGAAAATAAGGAAGATGTCACTTGGAGGACAAGCACCAATAAACCCAGTGTTTTAACCATAGCACTTGATATATTTTCTTTACATATTTTTCATGTAGATATTGTCATGGCTTATACTTTTACATGCTCTCATTAGAATGATTGCATAATACTCAATATAATAGAGGGTCATAGCTCAATCTATTGAAATCCACCAGCTGAAGATTATAAGAACACAAATGAATGAAACAAAATGAGGTTTATTTATCTCGCTGTTGCAAAGGAGAACACTCACTGGTGGAACTGTGGAGGTTCCAGTAGGAGGATTTGGGGAAAGGTTTATGAAAGGATTTAGCCTCATGCAGGGTGATTCTAACAGGGCTTAAAGAGGAGAGGGCCATTTCTGACTTGGATGCTGTCAGAAAGCAGAGCAATTTAGAGACTGGTTATGTTGGCAATTACTCTCTAGGAGGTGGGAGGATCAAAACAACACTGTGTTGTACTGGTAAATCAGCGGAAGCCACTAGGGTTAGTACAAAGAGGGGGCTGTTTAGTTGTTTTGTGGTTGCAGAATGTCCTTGTTGCTATCT
>NW_026665019.1:0-1720 GCF_009828535.3 Hylobates moloch | reverse complement strand
TGTTACTGGTTTTTCTGAAAATATCTTTATTTTGCCCTTTTCCACAAAAAAAATATAGTGTTACTAGAAACACAACACTTGGAAAATATTGTTGCTCTGTCTTTGGGCTTCTGTAACATAAATTGAATGATCATGCTGTTTCCTACGTAAGAGGAGCAAAGAAGATGATGACTATAGTGAAAAGAATGTTTTTAGATTTGGTGGTAAGAATCTGAGGGACTTTAAGTCTGAGAGGAGTGGTCATTTGATGGATTTGAGGAGATACAAAACAAACATGAATCACATTATCTCAGAAAATGATGAAGGTAATATTCTAGGAAATGAGATTGCAGATAGCAAACAAAGAGAAGTGTTAACTTGACATTAATGATTGTAATTCAAAGAAAGGTCAGTCAGCAGAGTATTGTGATTTTCTACAGCAACATTTTGATTTTTATATGCAAAGAATGAGAAGGCAAATTCTGGGGTTTACTCCAATCTATTGCAAGGCAAGAATGGATGAGATAGAATCAAAGATTGAAGGTGTTAAGACTGTATGTAAGGGAATGGTTTGTATTTGAACCATTTAACATGCTCTAGATAGGTAGCAATTAGAAACTGATAGAGGCGATATAAACTAGTGCATTCAATGGGTTAAAGTTTTTAATAGGATGAAAGAATTCTTGCAAAGAGATTTCTACAGAAAATGATCAAGAAGGTCATGAATTATTATTAATGAATGGTTTAAGACAGGAAGTTTAGAAACAATTTTGTATCTCTCATTATGATATCTTCAGTGCATCATGGGAGTAGAATGCTGAGATCGAGGCAAGAAAATGGACCACAAAGTGAAGAGATTGGGGACTAAGATGCCATAGCTCTTCCTCCTGGAATGGATCATCCACATGAATATGGAGATAACGCTAATGTCATTCATCATAATCTTTTGCATGATTTTGAATATATTTGTTAGAAACAATTTAATGTATATCACCCACTGAATCAAAATTTGCATCTGACATTTCTATTAGTCATACATTCTGAAACCAAATTCTGGCGCTTAGATTAGTGCCTCTGAAACATAGTAAAGATATACCAAAGCTAATGTGGTTCCAGTTTTTATTTACTGGGTTAAGAAGAGCAAATTCTATTTCCAACTATGTTGCTCTCTAGTAGCATAACCTTAGCCAAATCAAATGATCTTCCAAGGTTTCAGTTTTTTTGTAGGTAAACACAGTTTTAAATTAAAGTTTACTTAAAATAATTTTTAAACTGAAAGTCTTTTGATTTCATTACTTAATTTATTGCTTGTTAAAGTACCATTTGTTGGCTTTGCTCTCTAAGTTCATATAATTACTTTAACTTAAGATGTCCTCCACCACTAAACTTCTATATGGCTATATATTTGTGTGGTATCTGTCACCATGGTACCTAGACATCCAACCAACATAACTGTGTAAAAATAGAAGGTATGTGGGAAGAAAAAAATGTAAATCCCCATTTTTCTATTCACACAGGTATTAGTGAGGCATAAAGATTTTATCTTAAGTTTTGTGGGTTTTTTTGAGCTTACTGCCCATGTGATTACAGAGTAATTTATGAGAAAAAGGATAAAATTCACTATTTATCCAAATGTATGAACATTCAATGTAATATTTACATTTGTTAAATAAATAAATAAACCTCCCCCTTGGTAATCATTACAAATATATATCCCAAATGACAAATAACTATATAAAAA
>NW_026665018.1:205-1720 GCF_009828535.3 Hylobates moloch | reverse complement strand
ATTCCATTCCATTCCATTCCATTCCATTCCATTCCATTCCATTCCATAACGACTACTCTATTCTATTCCCTGGTTTCAAAATGTTCTCAATCAGTTACCCTGGCTGGATTGAGGTGTCACAATATCAGCTCTTATTTTATTTCACCGTTGCATTCCATTCCATTAAATTCTATTCCATTCCATTTCATTTCATTCCATTCCTTTCCATTCTGATACATTGCACCCCATTCCATTCCATTCCATTCCATTCGATTCCATTTCATTCCATTCCGTTCCATTCTGTTCCAATGCACTCTATTCCATTCCATTCCATTCCATTCCATTCCGTTCCGTTCCATTGCATTTCGTTCCATTCCTTTCCATTCTGCTCCATTGCACTGCATTCCATTCCATTCTATCCCAGTCCATTCCATTCAATTCTATTCCATTGCATTCCACTCCATTCCATTCCACACTATTCTATTGTATTCCCTTCTTTCAACAAGTTCTCAATCTGTCAATCTGGTTGGATTGCAGTGGCACAATATCAGCTCACATTTTATTTCACCGTTCAATTCCATTCCATTCCATTGATTTCATTCCATTCCATTCCATTCCTTTCTATTACTTTCCACACTATTCTATTCAATTACTTTCAACCAGCTCTACATCTGTCACCCTGGCTGGATTGCAGTGGCACAATGTCAGCACGCATTTTATTTCACCGTTCCTTTCAATTCCATTCCATTCCATTGCTTTCCATTCCTTTCCATTCCATTCCATTCCAATCCATTAGATTCCTCTCAATTCCATTGCACTTAAGTCCATTCTTTCCATTCCGTTCCATTACCATCCATTCCATTCCATTCTATTCCACTGTAATCCACACTTTTCTATTCTGTTGCTTTCTTTCAACAAGTTCTCAATCTGTCAACCTGGCTGGATTGTAGTGGCACAATATCAGCTCACATTTTATTTCACCGTTGCATTCCATTATATTCCATTCCATTCCATTCCATTCCATTCCATTCCATTCCATTCCACTCCCTTCCTTTCCATTCCATTCCATTCCATACCCTTCCATTCCATTCCATTCCATTCCATTCCATACCTTTCCATTCCATTCCATTCCACACTACTCTATTCTATTGCTTTCTTTCAACAAATTCTCAATCTGACATCCTGGCTGGATTGCAGTGGCACAATGTCAGCTCACATTTTATTTCACCTTTCGATTGCATTCCATTCCATTCCATTCCATTTCTTTCCATTCCATTCCATTTCTTTCCATTCAGTTCCATTCTGTTACATTGCACTCCATTGCTTTCCACTCCATTCCATTCCATTCCATTCCATTCTATTCCATTCCATTCCACTCTATTCCATTAGACTTCATTCCATTCCGTTCAATTATGTTCCATTGCACTCCATTCCATTCCATTCCGTTCCATTCCACACTAGTCTCTTTCAATCCTTTCTTTCAACAAGTTCTCAATCTGTCACTCTGGCTGGATTGCAGTGGCAACTATGTCAGCT
>NW_026665018.1:0-105 GCF_009828535.3 Hylobates moloch | reverse complement strand
CATTCCATTCCATTCCATTCCATTCCACTCCATTCCATTCCATTCTGCTCTATTGCACTCCATTCCATTCCATTCTATTCCAGTCCATTCGATTCAATTCTATTC
>NW_026665017.1:0-1720 GCF_009828535.3 Hylobates moloch | reverse complement strand
AGGACAGCAGGCACATAAAAGAAGAAATTTGTCCTTAGATTTAACCATTGTGCTATTCTTCCTTATCAAGGAGTCCTTACTGACTCCCAGAGCCTAGTCCCAAGAGTTGTCCACATCCAGCTCCCAGTAGTGTTTGCCAGAGGAGAAGACCCAGGCTCCCCATACAGCAAAATAGTCAGATCTGTCAGAATGCAAAGATTCAGGTCTAAACATCAAACTTCTCACATCCTCAAACAGCCTGATATTGTAATTGGTTACTTCCCAAGTGAAGGAAATTTCCACTGTGGAGAAAAGAGAATGTTGCAGTGAAAAGGAGTTTATAAATTCTTATGTTCAGATAAGAAAGAGATTCTCACTAGAAAACACAGGTCAAGATTAGAAAGAAACTTCTGTCTGGAAAAATGTTGGAATCAAACGGTGTTAGGATATCTGCACAAGTAAACGGCTAAACTTCAATGATCCCAGTTTCTATAAACTCAAAAAATATAAAGGGGAGGAAGGTCATGTCTATGTCTAGTTAGCGACCTTTCATAGCAACTGAAAAACTGGAAGCCCTTGCACTGCAGCCAAGTCCATAGCAATAAAATTAACCTTCATTGTCTCTTCTCTGTCAGGGCAGAGCAGGAGGCTTGGGACAGGAGATGAGGTGGGGAGCCATCCTTAGACCCAAATGAAAAAGTTATCACTTTGCCAGAAATATTATAATCTGGCACTTAAACTAGTCAAATCATACTTAAAGAGAAAATCTGAATCTGCCTTCTGAAAAGGGCAGCTTCCTTGCAAGAATTATCTGACTTTCATGCCAGATTCAGGCACAGACATCTTTTATCTGCTGGATTTATCATGATCTATCCTGGAGTTCTAAGGCCTCATCAACCAACAAATCATGTTCCTATCGTTCACAGATTCTCAGTTTTTGCATTGTTATATAAGTTACTCATGTATAATTTAGTTGACTAAAATGCACATGATTAAAATTATAAATGCTATGAAACTTCACCTGAAATGTATTTAAAAAAACACTGTCACTCAAATCAGTCATTAACGGCACTGAATTTGAAATTGAAATGTCCTGAATTAATTCAGTTCTGTATACTTCCTGTAATAATTGTATACAGGAAATTGTATCACGGTTGAACCATACATGAATGGTTCTACCTCCTAAAGAGTACTTCTGCATGTTTTACTCTTCTAAGAAATTTGTTATATGGCTGATTCCACCATATTTTATTTAGTTTTGTCTGTTTGATGGCAATGAAATTATAAATATAAATACCTATTCACAGACTATTTTCTTCTAGATGAAAGATCATTACACTGGGAAGGCTGCCATGGAAAACCAGAATTGAAGGCATTGCATGTGGATCCCACCAAGAGGGTGACACTCACCTAGAAAGCGGTTGGACCTATCCACCAGCCCAGTGATGGGCCCTGTAGTGAGCTCTGGATTCACAGGCTGGGGCACGTGCAGCAGCACGGACTCACTGCTGCAAGGAAGTAGGTTGAGTTGGTTAAATTTCTGATGTCTGTGTTTAAGAAATAGATTCCAACAGAAAATGCTTCATTCAAACCCACTTCTGATATTGTAATTCACCTCCACAGTCCTAGGATGGGTTTCTGGCTCTTAGGGAATCTTTCTAACTCTTCACTCCATTTCTAACCTACTGCCACCAAAAGATAAATGCCTCTCTCCCTATCTGCCACCAAATAGTTGATCTCT
>NW_026665016.1:0-1720 GCF_009828535.3 Hylobates moloch | reverse complement strand
CTACAGAAAGAGTGTTTCAGAACTGCTCAATCAAAAGTAAGATTCAACACTGTTAGTTGAATGCACGGAACAGAAAGCAGTTTCACAGAATGCTTCTGTGTAGGTTTTATTTGAAGATATTCCTTTTTCCACAATAGGCCCCTTAGGGCTGAGAATGTCCAATTGCAGATTCTACAGAAAGAGTGTTTCAGAACTGCTCAATCAAAAGTTAAGTTCAAGTCTGTTAGTTGAATGCACCGAACAAAAAGCAGTTTCAAAGAATGCTTCCGTGTAGTTTTTATTTGAAGCTATTCCTGTTTCCACTAGAGGCCACTTAGCCCCCAGATTCTGCACTTGCAGTACCTTCAGAAAGACTGGTTCAGAACTGCTCAATCAAAAGTTAAGTTCAAGTCTGTTAGTTGAATGCACAGAACAAAAAGCAGTTTCAAAGAATGCTTCTGTGTAGTTTTTATTTGAAGATATTCCTTTTTCCACTAGAGTCCTCTTAGCCTCCAGAATGTCCACCTGCAGTATCTTCAGAAAGACTAGTTCAGAACTGCTCAATCAAAAGTAAGGTTCAACTCTGTTAGTTGAATGCACAGAACATAAAGCAGTTTCACCGAATGCTTCCGTGTAGTATTTATTTGTAGATATTCCTTTTTCCATTATAGGCCCCTTAGCGCTCTGAATCTCCACTTGCAGTTTCTACAGAAAGAGTGTTTCAGAACTCCTCAACCAAAAGTAAGTTTCAACACTGCTCGTTGAATGCACAGAACAGAAAGAAGTTTCACAGAATGCTTCCTTGTAGGTTTTATTTGAAGACATAGCTTTTTTCACTGTAGGCCCCTCAGCGCTCAGAATGTCCACTTGCAGTTTCTACAGAAAGAGTGTCTCAGAACTGCTAAATCAAAAGGAAGGTTGAACTCTGTTAGTTGAATGCACAGAACAGAAAGCAATTTCACAGAATGCTTCTCTGTAGTTTTTACTTGAAGATATTCCTTTTTCCATTGTAGGAACGTGAGCGCTATGATTGTCCACTTGCAGTTTCTACAGAAAGAGTGTTTCAGAACTGCTCAATCAAAAGTAAGATTCAACACTATTAGTTGAATGCACGGAACAGAAAGCAGTTTCACAGAATGCTTCTCTGTAGGTTTTATTGGAAGATATTCCTTTTTCCTCTATAGGCGCCTTAGCGCTCCGAATGTCCACTTGCAGTTTCAAAAGAAAGGGTGCTTCATAACTGCTCAATCAAAAGTAAGGTGGAACTCTCTTAGTTGAATGCACAGAACAGAATTTCGTCTCACAGAATGCTTTTGTGTAGTTTTTATTTGAAGATATTCCTTTTTCCACTGTAGGCCCCTTAGGGCTCCGATTGTCAACTTGCAGTTTCTACAGAAAGAGTGTTTCAGAACTGCTCAATCAAAAGTAAGGTTCAACTCTGTTAGTTGAATGCACAGAACAGAAAGCAATTTCACAGAATGCTTCTCTGTAGTATTTACATGAAGATACTCCTTTTTCCATTATAAGCCCCGTAGCGCTCTTCATGTCCATTTGCAGTTTCTGCAGAAAGAGTGTTTCAGAACTCTTCAATCAAAAGTCCATTTCAACACTGTTAGTTGAATGCACAGAAAAGAAAGAAGTTTCACAGAATGCTTCTGTGTAGTTTTAATTTGAAGATATTCCTTTTTCCTCTATAGGCCCCTTAGCGCTCCGATTGTCCACTTACAGATTCTACAGAAAG
>NW_026665015.1:0-1720 GCF_009828535.3 Hylobates moloch | reverse complement strand
GAACTCCAGGCTTTCAAGACCTGCCTGGGCAACATGGTGAGACCCTGTCTCTCCAAAATGTATATAAAATATAATAGCCAGCCACGATGGCACCCGCCTGTAGTCCCAGCTACCAGCTACTCAGGAGGCTGAGGTGAGAGGGTAGCTTGAATCTGGGAGGTTGAGGCTTCAGTAAGCTGTGATCATGACACTGCCGTCCAGCCTGGGTGGGCCCATGGGCCCTCCACAACCTGCGCTAGAAGAGCTGGGCCCTGTCTCTGGGCACCATGCGGCCTCTGAGGTGAGGCTGAGCGCCAATTTCTGCCCTCCTGCAGCTGGGGACCAACACTCTGACTTAGGCGTCGTGGAGACTTCTGGCCCAAGGGTCTGCGCTGCTGGTGGCGCTGGCAGGGTCGGAGTTTGCCACAGCTGCTGCTGCGCGCCTTGTGCAGGTTACCACTGCAGCTGAACATACAGCAGAGGCAGGCAGGGCTGGTCCCAGACAGCCTGGGTGTCGCTGAGTGGATGGCCCTTTCACCCTAGAGTCAGCTCTTTCTTGTAGGCGCCCAGATCAGGGTGTGCAGGCGCTGGGCACAGGGCAGCCGCCAGGAAATGGCTGAGCTGCCGGTTCCCTCCCTCCTGCAGCTGGGGCCGGACCACCTGAATTGGCCGCTGGGCGGCGTCTGGTCCTGGAGTCCACCTGGCTGGTGTAAAAGCATGGTCTGGGGTTGCCACCAAGGCTGCTCCGCGCGCCATGTGCAGGTGGCTGCTGCAGCTGAGCCCATGACGGAGGCTGGCAAGGCGTTTCCCAGGCAGCCTCAGGGTCATTGAGTGGATCACTATCCCACCCTAGGGTCCGCTGTTCCTTTGCCTGAGCCCAGAGTTCCGGGTCGCGGGCACTGGGAACCGTGCAGCCAAGGAGACTGGGCCGAGGGCAAAAGTTTCTGCCCTGCTGCAGCTGCGGGGCTGACTGCCTGAATTAGGCGCTGAGGCGGCGTTGTCCCCGGTGTCAGGGCTCTGGTGCAGGCAAAGCGCCGGGTTGCTCTGCTGCTGTCGCGCCCTTGTACTGGTGGCAGCTGCAGCTGAGCTCTCAGTAGAGGCCGGCAGGGTTGGTCCCAGAAAGCCTGAGGATGGCGGTGTGCACCACCCTCGCAGCCTAGGGTGCACTCTTCCTTGGCCCGCGCCCAGAGCTCGGGGTTTCGGCCGCTGGGACCAGTGCAGCTGCCCAGAATAGGCTGTGCGGCTGGTTCCCGCCCTGGCAAGGCATCCAGCCATGGAATCTTCACTGCTGTTGGGGGCAGGCAAGGTCGGATGAGGGGGGTGTGGTTTCCACCATTGCTAACGGGCGCAACCTGGTGGTAGTAACTGCAGCTGAGCGCATGGGAGAGGCTGGCAGGGCTGGTCCCAGACACCCTGAGGGTCGCTGAGTGCACCACCCTACCACCCTAGGTCTGCTGTTCCTTAGACTGCTCCCAGGACGTGGTGTGCGAGCGCTGGACACTGAGAAGCCTCCAGGATGGCGCTGAGTGGCCGATTCCCGCCTTGCTGCAGCTGCAGTCTGAATTAGGCGCCACCGCAGTATCTGGCCCTGGGATTCGTGCTACTGGTGCTATGGACAGAGATGGGGGCTGCCACAGCTGCTATGGGGCTAAGCAGCCGATTCCTGCCCTCTTGCAGCTATGGGACCGACCACGTGACTTAGGTGCCTTGGAGGCGTCTGGCCCTGGGGTCTTTGCTGCTG
>NW_026665014.1:0-1721 GCF_009828535.3 Hylobates moloch | reverse complement strand
CGTGTCAGGGTGTTGAGGTGGAAGTTGGGAATGCCATGAGGGGATTGTGGGGCTGAACACCGAAGCCTCAGGACTCAGGTGGGTCCTGAGTCTCTGAAGCTGGTGGGATCACGAGGCGACCCCGCTTTAGCACTCGAGAGGGGAAGGCCCTCTTCCTGTTCCTTCAAAGGGTAGAGGCAGCTGTCGTGTCTGCTGTTCAGCCCCCTCCAGCTGCCCCAGCTCCCCTCAGATCCCAAGATCCCACTGGTGTGCAAGGAACCATGGAAAGATGCCCATGGGTGGTCAGGAGAGGGGAGGCCAGGGCTCCTGCCCATGCACTAACCCAGCAGGGTGGCTTGCTTCAGAAACTGGAAGCTGGTTTCAAACGTCATCTGCTGTAGCGGGGAAGAGTTTGACCGGATCCCAAAGCGATTCAGTGGCTTGTAGACACCCTCAAAGCACATATAATCAGCAACCAGGGAGAGATGGCGAGGGTCGACCGCGATGCCTGTCAAACGGGAGGTAAAATTAGGAGGGTTTTTTTTAAGCAGTGACCACGGGAACAGTCAGCAGACACAAGCCAGGCTGCCTCCACATCAGCACATGGCTTGGGAGTTAGACTCTGGGGCTCCCCTGCAGCTCCGCCACCTGCTCAAGCTACTTAACCCTTCCCTGTGGTCTGGGGCATCTTTTCCCTGACCCCTGCATCCTGCTTCCCGCTTCCTTCCAGCAGCACAGGAAGTGAGGATCTAACCGCACTGTTTTCACTTGGGAACTAAAACCCCAAAGGCAGGATGGGGCCAAGTCATCAATCAGGAGCTTCCTCTAAGGGACCAGCAGATGAGACACCATTGAAGCAGCCTCAGTGATGGGAGATGTCACCTCTTCACAGATCTGCAGTCTCCTACAGGTGCACTCACTGCACCCGTGCTGCAGTGCCTGCCTTGGTGCTGGACTGACTCAATGCTGGACCAACACGGTCCTGACCCTCCTGCCCTGAGCCTTCTGGTGTTCCGGCTGGCACCCAGACCTTGGGGTGTTATCTGCAAGCTCCTCTTACCATACACGGCAAACACATCCTTGATCTCCTTCTCGATCACCCGCAGCGCGGCCTCGATGCCGTACGTGTTGGCCATGGCGTGGATGTCATTGGAGTAGAGGCGGCGCAGATCCAGGACCTGGAGAGAGGAAGGAAGGGATTTATTTAGAGGGCCTGGCATTCTGCTCCCTTCTGCCTGCATATCTCCCCCTGGCCGCTCTCTCTCTCCTTGTGTCTGGCAGCTCGGTACAGCTGAAGACAAAGTGGTCAAGAGGTGGCCCAGGATTAGCAGAAGGAGATGGCTAGGCAGAGCTGCTGACGGCTCGCTGGCCGGGGCCCAAGGTCTGTATTGTCATTACAAGAATCCAGGGATAACTTTGGACATGCTTTAGATTCAATAGGAAGAAAAGGATTTTTTCTTCTTATTTTTAAACTGAGACACCTGTTTACTAGGATTAAGGCTTCCTTTGGGAGGCAAGGAAAGCTCCCCCAGCAGTGACACATTACACACCCCTCCAGGGTACACGGAGTGGGGGCCGGTCAGCCGCACAGGCATCTGCTGGGCCTCACCAAGGGGCCAAGGTTACGGCTGAGCTGTCTTGGAGGAGCCTCTCACCCTGCACTCTCGGCAGGTGCCAATCTCCCTGCTCATCCTCTGGGAAGTGTTTGGTAAAAGGGTTCAGGGGAGCAGGAGACTTTGCAG
>NW_026665013.1:0-1721 GCF_009828535.3 Hylobates moloch | reverse complement strand
GCTTCTGTGAAAAGTGATCTCCCTGTTGTTATTGCATGGATAAGGACCGAAAGATACTTTTAATACTAAAATTCCTTTTATAGCTAATGTAAAAATAACTCATAGAAAAAGGTTCCACTAAAGTGAAAGAAAAATAAATGAAAACTTTACACAGAGGCTTAGAAAGCCACCCTCCTAAGTGTAGTGAATCTAAACAAATGGTCAGACAATTCAGTTTGATACCAATGAGACATACTTGACTTTAAGGACCTAAGAGGAGAGGTCAACTAACAGAGATTTTAGATAGATAGATACAAACAAACACAAGTGATAGACAGATAGATTAAAGTTCTTCTGGATGTATAAATATGGTGGCTTCAGTCATTATTCTGCATTAATTTTCTTGCACATGACATTGCTTAGTGTTGGGAAGATCCATATAAGTGACTGTTAACTACACTTCTGCACTTTGTACAATACTTCTGATTTGGGGTGACATTTTTCAATTCCTATCATACTGCTGAGCAGTGCTTGCTGGAAGGGATGGGTATAATTTCCGCAGTGTATTTTTTAACAGCTTTATTCCTGTATAATTGAGATACAATAAATTGTGGATACTTAATGTATAGATTTTGAGAAATTTTAACACATGTATATGCCTATGAAGCCATTGAGATAATAAGTATAACTGTCACTCCAAAAAGGTTTTTTTGCCCATTTTTAATCCCTTTTCCCCTCCCCCTCATATGCTAGACTACCCTTGCCTTAGGCAACCAGTTACCTGTTTTCAGTCAGTTTATATGCATTTCAAACATTGTATATAAATGAAATCATACAGTGTGCACAGTTTCATGCTGTTTTATTTTGCGCAAAATAATTATTCTAAGATCAGTCTACATGGTGCCTAAATCAATAGTTTATTCCTTTTAATGCTGAGTAGTATTTAATGGAGGATATACCACAATAATTTGTTTCTCCATTTACCTGTTGATAAACATTTGTTTTTTTCCCTATTTTTTGGCAATTAAAAATATAGCTGCTGTGAACATTCATGTATAAGTCTTTGTATGGACATATGCTTTTACACCTCTGAGGGAAATAACTTATGAATGCAATGTTTAGATCATATGGTAATTGAGTTTATACTATTTAAAAAGAAACTGCCAGATAGTTTCCCAAATAGAGTGTTTCTTTTCCCATTTCTCCCAACAGTGTATGAGAAATCCAGTTCCTCCACATTCTTGACCATACTTAATAGGGTTACTCATTCTAATTTTAACCATTTAAATTTGTAGATACGGCTATCACAGTGTGGTTTAAATTTTCATTTCCATAATGAATAATGACATTGAGCATCTTTACATGTCTTTATTTGTCATCCATGTATCTTGTTTACTAAAATGCCTTTTAAAATCCTTTACCTATTGCTCCCCCATTGGGTTTTTTTATTGTTGAATTTTGAGAGTTTTAAAATTTGTGTATATATATATATATATATATCAGATATCCTAAACATGTATTTGATAAAGGATTTGTGTCTAGTATGTATGTATTATATATAGTATATATATAATATAGTGAATATATATAATTATATATTATATACATATTCTGGACACAAATCCTTTATCAGATACATGTTTTTATATATAGTGTATATATACTATACTGAATATATATACTTATATACATATTCTGAACACAAACCCTTTATCAGATACATGTTTTTATAAACTTTTCCC
>NW_026665012.1:0-1721 GCF_009828535.3 Hylobates moloch | reverse complement strand
ACAAGCCTCAGCTTTAGAATCCTATTGAAATGCAAAACTTGCTTTGTGCGGTTTCCTTGTACACTCTGCATAGTGTTTTGGAAACCTGCAGTTATCTAAATTCCCATCGGGTGACATTGTTTAATCCAACATCCCCACTTTCATACATGAAAATAGCTCTAAGGACACACCACTAATACACTTTGAACTCTCTTTCTGGTGGTTGGGAGTTTCCAATCCTACTCCCTTTCCTCTGATGGTTTTCCTGCTCCCTGCCCCACTAGGTCATTCAGGAAAGGCCTCTGGCAGCTCCCCTAAGCAAGGGCTGGGGGGGGGGGGGGGGTGACATTGACCTTGGCCAAGAAAGCACCTGTCTAATTACTGAACTTATTAGGCCACCAGGAGTCCAGACTGGTGCAAGTTACGTGTGTGTGTGTGTGTGTGTGTGTGTGTGTGTGTGTATGTCGCAAAACTTTAGGCGTCTGATATTGAGAGGAAATGATGGTTGCTTTAAAGTGATCACTACATCTATTTTCAAATATTGTGATGAAAAGTAGGAAAACAGAACCCTTCACCTTTAAGAAAGCTGCAAACATTATTTTGTTTTGAAGGCAGTAATAACCGAAATAACAAAAAGGTTTCAAGTCGTATCTTAATTTAAAAGGGTGGCTGCTTCTCCAGTCCTGAGCTTATACAGAGCTCTAAGAAGCACCCCACCCCATCTTTCTGAAAGTCTTAGAAAAATTACCACCCCATTTGCTTTAAAACCTGTGAGGTGCCTCCCTTCTTTAAAAACAACCCTCCCTCAATCATACTGCCACATTATCACTCATCTAAGTTATACTTGCAACCCTCCCTCAATCATACTGCCACATTATTACTCATCTAAGTTATACTTTATAAACCGCCTTGCTGTGCTTCACACATGCAAAAAGTACACAAAGTGGATAAACTTCTACTGTGGATGCCACCATGGAGGTATATATATTTAGTAAACATTTAGTTACATTATTTTATTTTTGTGAAATAAGAACTGATCGAGCAAACCTTTCAAACAGACCCACCAGATGATAAATACCACCATATGCTTGATTCACAGTACATTTGGGCATAAACACTTCAATTACAGCTTTGTGTTTAGTATCAAAAACCTTTTCTTGTGTGCGTGTGTTTTCTCTCCAGATCCCGTGCTCTGGATCACATTTTGAAAGTCGCTTATTACAGATAAAGCACCTTTCCAGGTAGGCTTCGGAGAACCATATGTATTTACGCACACAAAGGTGTTCACAGAGATTTTCACAAACAAATGTCCATATGATGCCGCGCCGCGCTCCCGCACATGCCCGCCGCGTGTGCGCCCAGCCCCCAGCGCCTCCGGGCCGCCCCCCGGACACGCGGGAGCCCGCGGCCTCCTTGGGAAACTTCGCCGGCGGCTCCACCCCGGCCACCGCGCAGGCCTCCCCGCCCCCACTCGTCTCGGGCCCAGCGGCCCACACCCGAGCACACCCAGGCCAGCCCGCGGCGGTGGGGGCGGGGCGGGCGGCCCGGGGCCCCGAGGCGCCTTCGAGTGCCCGCGGGGCTCGCCTGATTTTTAAAAGAATGCGCCGCACAGCCCAGCCCCCAGTGCCGCCGGAGCGGACCGGGAGGGAGAGGAGCGCGGCCGCTGGAGCGCCCCCCGCCGCGCCGCCTCCCCGCGTCCGCGGCGCCCCTCCCCCGCCGGCCCCTCCCCCGCGCGCCCGCCC
>NW_026665011.1:0-1721 GCF_009828535.3 Hylobates moloch | reverse complement strand
TATATAGAGAGATATAATAGCTACATATCTATATCTAGGCCTGGCACAGTGGCTCACGCCTGTCATCCCAGCACTTTGGGAGGCTGAGGCGGGCAGATCACCTGAGGTCAGGAGTTTGAGACCAGCCTGGCCAACATGGTGAAACCCCACCTCTACTAAAAATACAAAAAATTAGCCGGGCATGGTAGTGGGTGCCTGTAGTCCCAGCTACTCAGGAGGCAGAGGCAAGAGAATTGCTTGAACCTGGGAGGTGGAGGTTGCAGTGAGCCAAGATCACACCATTGCACTCCAGCCTGGGCAACAGAGCAAGACTCCATCTCAAAAAAAAGAGAGAGAGAGAGAGGCAGAGAGAGAGGCAAAGAGATTTTAAGGAATTGTCTATGTAGGAGGTATATGTTGGTTTTACATACATATAGATATATAATGTCTATATATCTACATATGGACATACACAGAGAGAGAGACGTTAAGGAATTGTCAATATAGGAGGTACATATTGGCTTTACCCATACAGATCTATATACAGATATATAATATCTATATATATATATACATATCATACAGAAAGGAAAGATTTTAAGTATTTGTCGATATAGTGGGTACATATTTGCTTTATTCATGCATATCTATATGAAGATATAGAATATCTCTATATCTATGTCTATATAAATCTATATACACAGAGAGAGAGATTTGAAGAAATTAGCTATGAAGGAAGTATATGTTGGTTTTGTTCATGCATATATAGATATTTAAGGGAGAGGGAGATTTTAAGAAATTATGAAGGAAGTATATGTTGGTTTTATACATACATACAGATATTTGAGGGAGAGACATTTTAAGGAATTGTCTAAGTAGGAGGCATATATTGGCTTCATACAAACATATATTGATATTTGAGAGAGAGAGTTTTTAAGGAATTGGCTAAGTAGGGGGTTTATGTTGGTTTTATAGGTGCATATATAGATATTTCAGAGAGACAGATTTTAAGGAATTGGCTATGAAGGAGATATATGTTGGTTTTATGCATGCATATAGATATTTGAGAGAGATTTTAAGGAATTGTCTAAGTAGGAGGTATATGTTGGTTTCATATATACATATATTGATATTTGAGAGAGATTTTAAGAAATTGGCTAAGGCCAGGCATGGTGGCTCATGCCTGTAATCCCAGCACTTTGGGAGGCCGAGGCAGGCAGATCGCCTGAGGTCAGGAGTTTGAGACCAGCCTGGCCAACATGGTGAAACCCTGTCTCTACTAAAAATACAAAAATTATCCGGGCGTGGTGGTGGGCGCCTGTAATCCCAGCTACTAGGGAGGCTGAGGCAGGAGAATTGCTTGAACCCAGGAGGCAGAGGTTGCAGTGAGCTGAGATCGCACCATTGCACTCCAGCCTGGGCAACAGAGCAAGAATCTGTCTCAAAAAACAAAAAAAAAAAAAAAAGAAAAAGAAAAAGAAAGAAATTGGCTAAGTAGGAGGTTTATGTTGATTTTATCCATGCATATATAGATATCTGAGCGAGAGATTTTAAGGAATTGTCTAAGTAGGAGGTATATGTTGGTTTTACACATACAAATATAAATATCTAAGAAAGAGAGATTTTTAAGGGATTGGCCATGTAGGAGGTATATGTTGGTTTTATGAATGCATATAGATATTTGAGAGAGAGAGGTTTTAAGGAATTGGCTATGAGGGAGGAATATGTTGGTTTTATGCATG
>NW_026665010.1:0-1721 GCF_009828535.3 Hylobates moloch | reverse complement strand
AAATAATAGATGTTGGTGGGGATGTGGTGATAAAGGAACACTTTTACACTGCTGGTGGGAATGTACAGCATATCAAGAAGATAATCCACCATTGTTAAGTGGGTTTCATACCAGGGATGCAGGATAAGTTAACATACACAAGCCAATAAATGTGATACATCACATAAACAGAATTAAAAACAAAAATCACATGATCATCTCAATAGATGCTGAAAAAGCATTTGACAAAATCTAACACTTCTTTATGTTTAAAACCTTCAGCAAAATTGACATGGAAAGGACATACCTTAGTGTAATAAAAGCCATCTATGACAAACCCACAGCAAACATTATACTGAATGGGGAAAAGTTGAAAACATTGTCCCTGAGAACTGGAACAAGACAAGGATACCACTTTCACCACTTCTATTCAACATAGTAGTGGAAGTTTTAGCCAGAGCAATCAGATAAGAGAAAGAAATCAAGGGCACCCAAATCAATCAAGAGGAAGTCAAACTGTCCCTGTTCACTGATGATATGATTGTATACCTATAAAACCCTAAAGACTCATCCAGAAAGCTTCTAGAATTGATACATAAATTCAGTAAAGTTTCAGAATACAAACTCAATGTACACAAATCAGTAGCACTGCTATACACCAACAGTGACCAAGCTGAGAATCAAATCAAGAACACAAACACTTTTACAATAGCTGTAAAAAAAAAACAACTTAAGAATATTCTTACCCAAGGAGGTGAAGGACCTCTACAAGGGAAACTACAAAACACTGCCGACATTATAGATGACACAAACAAGTGGAAACACATCCCATGCTCATGGATGGGTAGAATCAATATTGTGAAAATGATCATACTGCCAAAAGCAATCTACAAGTTCAATGCAATTCCCACCAAAATATCATCATCATTCTTCACAGAACCAGAAAAAAACAATTCTAAAATTCATATGGAACAACAACCAAAAAAAAAAAAAAAAAAAAAAAACCCGCATAGCCAAAGCAAGACTTAGCAAAAAGAACAAATCTGGAGGCATCACATTACCCATCTTCAAACTATACTACAAGGCTATAATCACCAAAACATCATGGCACTGACATAAAACTAGGCACATAGACCAATGGAAAAGAAGAGAGAATCCAGAAATAAAGCCAAATAATTACAGCCAACTGATTTTTGACAAAGCAAACAAAAACATAAAGTGGGGAAAAGACACCCTAGTTAACAAATGGTGCTGAGATTATTGGCAAGCCACATGTGGAAGAATGAAACTGGATCCTTGTCTCTCACTTTATACAAAAATTGACACAAGATGGATCAAAGACTTAAATCTAAGACCTAAAACCATAAAAATTCTAGAAGATAACGTCAGAAAAATGCTTCTAGACATTCACTTAGGCAAAGACTTCATGGCCAAGAACCCAAAAGTAAATGCAAAAACAACAAAAATAAATAGATGAGACTTGATTAAACTAAAAAGCTTTTGCACAGCAAAAACAATCATCAGCAGAGCAAACAGACAACCCACTGAGTGAGAGAAAATCTTCACAAACTAAGCATCTGACAAAGAACTAATATCCAGAATCTACAAGGAACTCAAACAAATCAGCAAGAAGAAAGCAAACAATCCCATGAAAGAGTGGTCTAAGGACATGAATAGACAATTCTCAAAAGAAGATATACAAATGGCCAACAAACAGGAAAAAATGCTTAACATCACTAGTG
>NW_026665009.1:0-1721 GCF_009828535.3 Hylobates moloch | reverse complement strand
GGGCTTCTTGTTATTCTCTGTGTCAATTTACAATAATGCCAAATTGCTGAGGTGCCTTAAGGGAGTGTCTCTTTTCTTTACAACTCCCAAAAGCTAACAGAAATGCCATTCTTAGTTTATATAATTGCTGTCACATCTAGAAGAGCCAGGGTATTTCATTTTCATATTTTCTGCCAAATGATACTTCAGCGATATTCTTCAAATCCTAAGGTGATTGACCCTTGGAGCTTTGAACAATTACTAGGAAACACAAAGCAGTGTTCTCTTTGCAGCCATTTGGTTCTCCTTTAAAGGTTGCCCTCCTGTGGCAAGCTAGAATACACTTACAGTGTGAATGTACCTTGCTTTAAACAAGTTCAAAACTCTGGATTTACAGCAACAGATCATTCAGCCACTTTTAGCGATTATTTATTTATATTATCACAAAAGTAATATACTGTTAGAAATTCAAATATCGGCCGGGCGCAGTGGCTCATGCCTGTAATCCCAGCACGTTGAGAGGCTGAGGCGGGCAGATCACGAGGTCAGGAGATCGAGACCAGCCAGACCAACATGGTGAAACCCCGTCTCTACTAAAAATACAAAAATTAGCCAGGCATGGTGGCAGACATTCTGTAATCCCAGCTACTCAGGAGGCTGAGGCAGGAGAATCGCTGAAACCCGGGAGGCGGAGGTTGCAGTGAGCTGATATCGCACCACTGCACTCCAGCCTCGGATAAACACAAAATATCTAAGGAAAAGGGCTTTCTGCTTCAAAGACTTGTTCACAGTCTTTCTCTTTTTCCTTCTCCATGAGAAGCTCACCCCTATGAGTCCACACAGCTGCTACCACCACAAAGGAAGCCAGCTATTTTAAAATGTATTCACTACTTTGCTTGAGGGGCAGTGGGGCATAACGGTTAAGACCACCAGCTTTATTTTAAGTATACTTTGGCAGTATCTACCAATATTTTAAACATATATACTTTAAGGCCCAATAATTCCAACATCTACAAATCTGTTCTGCAGAAATACTAACAAAAGTGCACAAACATATGTAAGGATGGTCACTGAAGCAATGTTGATAAGTGCAAAAAATTTGAAAGATCCCAAATGGTGTATAAGAAAAGTGGTTAAATTATAGTACATCCATGCAATAGTATACTATGCAACTATTAAAGAAAGTAAGGAGTGTGTATATCTAATGGGATGGAAATAGGCTTATTTTACATTGCTAAATTTTAGAAAGGCAAGTTGCAGAACAGTCTATTGAATAATCCATTTTAAATATGTGTATGTGTATATGTCATAAAAAAAAAAAAAAAAAAAAGGAAAGAAAAAGCGGCCGGGCACTGTAGCTCACGCCTGTAAGCCTAGCACTTTGGGAGGCCTAGCGGGGTGGATCACCAGGTCAGGAGTTCAAGACCAGCCTAGCCAAGATGGTGAAACCCCCTGTCTACTAAAAATACAAAAGTTAGCGGGGCGTGGTGGCAGGTGCCCATAATTCCAGCCACTAGGGAGGCTGAGGCGGGAAAATTGCTTGAACCCGGGAGGCAGAGGTTGCAGTGAGCTGAGATCTCGCCACTGCACTCCAGCCTGGACAAAGAGTGAGACTCCATCTCAAAAAAAAAGGTTGGAGGATTGCCCACCAAACCGTTCATATTGATAAACTCTGGGAAATGGAAAAGGGACTTTATACCTTGCTATATATATATATATATATATATATATATTTTTTTTTT
>NW_026665008.1:791-1722 GCF_009828535.3 Hylobates moloch | reverse complement strand
GTTGACATCTTTAATTATTCATTAACTTTTTAGTTTCCCTTTATGTAAATCTTATACATACTTTGTTAGATTGTACCTAAGTATTTCAGGTTTTTGGTGTCAATATAAATGTCATGGTGTTTCTAATTTCAAATTCCAACTGTTCACTTCTAGTATATAAAAAAGAAAATGGGCCAGGCATGGGGGCTCATGCCTGTAATCCCAGCACTTTGGGAGGTTGAGGCAGGCAGATTATGAGGTCAGGAGATCAAGACCATCCTGGCCAACATGGTGAAACCCTGTCTCTACTAAAAATACAAAAATTAGCTGGGCATGGTGGCATGTGCCTGTAGTAGTCCCAGCTACTCGGGAGGCTAAGGCAGCAGAATCGCTTGAACCTGGGAGGCGGAGGTTGCAGTGTGCCAAGATAGCGCCACTGCACTCCAGCCTGGTGACAGAGTGAGACTCTTGTCTCAAAAAAAGAAAAAGAAAAAAAAAAAGAGAAAGAAAAAGAAAATCGCTTTTGTACACTAACTTTGTAACCTGCAAATTTTCTGTAGTCACATATTTGATCCAGAAGATTTTGTTGATTCTTTGAAATTTTCTACATAAGCAATCATCTCAACAACAAGAAAAAAAGAGTTTTATTTTTTCCTTTTCAATCTGTATACCTTTACTTCCATTTCTGGTTCTACTGCATTAACTAGGACTTCCAGTATGATGTTGATAGGAGCGGTAAGAGTGGACTATCTTACTTTGCTCTTCATCTTAGCATGAACTTGGTTTCTCAACTGTAAATATGACAGCTGTAGACATACAAACTCCAGGGGAACTCAGTCTTAGGAAGCATGTTCACTCTTTTGTGAGTTTTACCTCCAGGAGCCCAACTATATTTTCACAGTGAAGATCGGAAAAAATTACCGTGTGTACCTTGGTGGGGGGGGGGGGGGGG
>NW_026665008.1:0-691 GCF_009828535.3 Hylobates moloch | reverse complement strand
TAGAAAAAAAATATGCCAGAAGAGATAAAAGAACACCTTACCTATAAAATAACAAAGAAAAGAATTATATCTTATTTCTCCCCAGAAAACATGCAAGAAGAGAGTGAAAATTTAAATTGAGAAGAAAAAAAATACCCCTACCAGCCTAGAATTCTGCATCCTGCAAAATCATCCTTCCAAAATGAGACAGAAATAAAGACTTTTGCAGATGGGATAAGTTGAGGGAATTTGCTGCCAGTAGATTTTCCTTGCAACAAATGTTAAAGGAATATATTCAAAGAGAAAGAAAATTATACAAGTCAGACGATCATATCTCCATAAAAAAAGATCTTTAGAGAAGGAATAAGTGATGATAAAATTGAAATGTTTAATTTTATTTTTTTAGTGATATAACAGATAGTTGTCTTTCAAAATGACCATAGCAAAAATATATGATTATGCTTTATATATAAGTGAATGAATGACAGCAATGATGTAAGGGATGAGAGAAAAATTGGGAATATGTGTTATTATAAGGTGCTTGCATTGCCTAGGAAGCAGTATCAAGTTATTTTAAGGTGGATCTGGAACAAGTGCAAATGTATATTGCAAACTCTAGGGCAACACATTTTTAAAAGTTGTAAAATAAGTATCATTGATATGCTAAAAAAAAGTAGATAAAATGGAATCACAAAAAAAGCTGAATTAAGAT
>NW_026665007.1:0-1722 GCF_009828535.3 Hylobates moloch | reverse complement strand
CTTTACTTCCAATTATGTGGTCAATTTTAGACTAAGTGTGATGATGTTCTGAGAAGAATGTATAATCTGTTGATTTAGGGTGGAGAGTTCTCTAGACGTCTTTTAAACATCTGCTTGGTCCAGAGCTGAGTTCAAGCACTGAATATCCTTGTTAATTTTCTATCTCATTGATCTGTCTAATATCGACAGTGGAGTGTTAAAGTCTCCCACTATTATTGTGTGGGAGTCTAAGTCTCTTTGCAGGTCTCTAAGAACTTGCTTTTTGAATATGGGTGCTCCTGTATTGGGTGCATATATATTTAAGATAGTTAGCTCTTCTTGGTGCATCAATTCCTTTACCATTATGTAATGCCCTTCTTTGTCTCTTCTGATTTTTATTGGTTTAAAGTCTGTTTTATCAGAGATTAGGATTGCAATTCCATTTTTTTTTCTGGCTTTCCATTTGTGTGGTAAATATTCCTCCATTCCTTTATTTTGAGCCTATGTGTGTCTTTTCATGTGAGATGGGTCTCCTGAATACAGCACACTGATGGGTCTTGACTCTTTATCCAATTTGCCAGTCTATGTCTTTTAGTTGGGGCATTTAGCCCATTTAATATAAGCTTAATATTGTTATGTGTGAATTTGAATCTGTCATTATGATGATAGCTGGTTATTTTGCCCATTACTTGATGCAGTTTCTTCATAGTGTCAATGCTCTTTGCAATTTGTTATGTTTTTGCAGTGGCTGGCACCAGTTGTTCTTTTCCATGTTTAGTGCTTCCTTCAGGAGCTCTTGTAAGGCAGGCCTAGGGGACAAAATCAGCATTTGCTTGTCTGTAAAGGATTTTACTTTTCCTTCACTTATGAGGCTTAGTTTGACTGGATATGAAATTCTAGGTTGAAAATTCTTTTCTTAAGAATATTGGCCCCCATTCTTTTCTGGCTTGTAGGGCTTCTGCTGAGAGATCCATCGTTAGTCTGATGGGCTTCCCTTTGTGGGTAACCCACCCTTTCTCTCTGGCTGCCCTTAATATTTTTCCTTCATTCCAACCTTGGTGAATCTGACAATTATGAGTCTTGGGGTTGCTCTTCTGGAGGAGTATCTTTGTGGTGTTCTCTGTATTTCCTGAATTTGAATGTTGGCCTGTCTTGCTAGGTTGGGGAAGTTCTCCTGGATAATATCCTGAAAAGTGTTTTCCAACTTGGTTCCATTCTCCCCATCACTTTCAGGTACACCAATCAAACATAGATTTGGTCCTATATTTCTTGGAGGCTTTGTTCGTTCCTTTTTATTCTTTTTTCTCTAATCTTGTCATCTCGCTTTATTTCATTAAGTTGAACTTCAATCTGTGATAGCCTTTCTTCCGCTTGATCAATTTGGCTATTGATACTTTTGTATGCTTCACGAAGTTCTCATGCTGTGTTTTTCAGCTCTATCAAGTCATTTATTTTCTTCTCAAAACTGCTTATTCTAGTTAGCAATTTGTCTAACCTTTTTTTCAAGGTTTTTAGCTTCCCTATATTGGGTTAGAACATGCTCCTTCAGCTCGGAGGAGTTTGTTATTACCTACCTTCTGAAACCTACTTCTGTCAATTTGTCAATCTCATTGTCTGTTCAGTTTTGTTCCCTTGCTGGCAAGGAGTTGTGATCCTTTGGAGGAGAAGAAGCATTGTGAATTTTGGAATTTTCAGCCTTTTTGTGCTGGTGTCTCCCCATCTTTGTGGATTTATTTACCTTTG
>NW_026665006.1:0-1722 GCF_009828535.3 Hylobates moloch | reverse complement strand
TGTGTATCCTTGGCATCCTTGTCAAAGATCTGTTGACTGTATAGGTGTGGATTTATTTCTAGGCTCTTTATTATATTCTATTGGTGTATATATATCTGTTTTTATGCCAGTAGCATAGTGTTTTAAAAAATACTAAGGCTTCCAATCCAGGAACACGGGATATCTTTCATTTATTTATGTCTTCTTTAATTACTTTAATCAATGTTTTATAGTTTTCAGTGTATGAGTCTTACCTCCTTGGTTAAATTTATTGCTAAGTATTTTATTATTTTGGATGCTATTGTGTGAGAGATTATTTTCTTACTTTCTTTATTGAATAGTTTATTGTTAATGTATAGAAAAGCAACTGATTTCTGTAGGTTGATTTTGTATCCTGCAAAGTTACTGAATTCTTTAACAGTTTATTTGGCATCTTTAGAGCTTTTCTACATATAGAAATGTCATGTCATCTACCAACAAAAATAACCTTACTTCCTTCCAATTTGGATGCCTTTTATTTTTTTTTCTTCCTTAATTATTTTGGCCAGGAATCCCACTACTATATTAAATAAAAGTGGCAAGTGTGGACATCCTGCTTTAGTGCCTGACCTTAGAGGAAAAGCTTTCAGCTTTTCACCACTGAAAATGATGTGTCTATGAGCTTGACATATATTCCTTCCATTGTGTTGAGTTAAATTCTATTTAAACCTAGTTTCCTGAGGATTTTTATTATGAAATGCAGTTGAATTTTGTCAAACACTTTTTCTGCATCTATTGATATGATCATATGATTTTCATCCTTCATTCTGTTAATATGGTATATCACATTTTTTGATTTGTGTGTTTTGAGAAGTCTTGCATCCCAGGGAGAAATTCCACTTGATCATGATATATGGTCCTCTTAATGTGCTTTTAATTATAGTTTGCTAGTATTTTGTTGAATATTTGGCATCTGTGTTCATCAGGGGTCTTGGGCTGTAATTTTTAGTTTTGCAGTGTAATTGTGTTGCTTTGGTATCATGGTAATGCTGACCACAAAAAATGGGTCTGAAAACTATCTCCTTTCATTTTTTAGAAGAGTTTGAGAAGAATTAGTGTTAATTATGCTTCAAGTATTTGGTGGAATTTACCAGTGAAGCCATCTTGTCCTGGGTTTTATAGTAGAAAATAATAATAAAAATGTTATTAATACATCAGCTCTTTACTCATTTTTGATGGCTCAGATATAATATTTCTTCATGACTCGGTCTTGGTAGGTTGTCTGTTTCGAGGAAGTTATCTATTTCTCCTCAGTTATCCAATTTTTGGCATATAATGATTGATAACAGTATCTTCTCATCAATTTTATTTCAGTGGTATCATTTGTAATGTCTTGTATCTAATTTTTTATTTTATTTATTTGTATCTTCTCTGTTTTAATCTAGCTAAAGGTTTGTCAATTTTCTTTTTTTCAACTTTCCTGGTGTTTTAAAAAATTTTGCAACCTACTGATCTGACAAAGGGCTAATATCCAGAATCTACAATGAACTCAAACAAATTTACAAGAAAAAAACAACCCCATCAAAAAGTGGGTGAAGGATATGAACAGACACTTCTCAAAAGAAGACATTTATGCAGCCAAAAAACGCATGAAAAAAATGCTCACCATCACTGGCCATCAGAGATATGCAAATTGAAACCACAATGAGATGCCATCTCACACCAGTTAGAATGGTGATCATTAAAAAGTCAGGAAACAACAGG
>NW_026665005.1:0-1722 GCF_009828535.3 Hylobates moloch | reverse complement strand
TGTGCCTGGATGAATTTAAGTTTCTGTGGAAAAGGGACTTTTTTCTGCTTCCCAATTTTTTCCCTTTGTAAACAAAGTGGTTTAGAGATGTTATCTTATGTCTATGCCACTATTGCATATAGAGTATGTTGGCAAGATAACTGTCTCTTTAGTAAACAGACGTATAAGCAGAAACTACATTTGAGGAGCTATAAATAGAAACTAAATTTTGGAAACCTCATTCATATCTGGATCCCCTTTAGGTACCAGAATTCTAAATTTCAAGCAAATTATGTAAAGGAATGAGATGTTTTGGGTGGTGGTGGAGACTTCAGAAAGAGTAAATGTATTTTGCACGTGAAAAAAAGTGTAAATAACTTGGAGCTGGAGGGTATGTTGTGGTGGATTTTGAGTATGTTCAAAACAATAATGACTAATAATTATAACTAACTTTAATTGACTGTTTCAAACGTACCAGGTATTTTGCATGTATTATCGTATTTAAACTGCCCACGGTGAAATAGGCACATTGATTGTATGCATTATACAGATGAAGAAAGTGATGGTAAATGATTTGTTCAAGTAACTATCAGTAAAAGAGAACCCATATTTATTTAAAATCAAGGCCCATTTTCTTAATCATTTACCCACTTTTACATATGACCTTTATTTGTTGAAGCACTTTTCCTAGATCTGTAGGTTGTTGAGTGATATTATAAAAGGATATCAAATTTTTTCAAATAACTTTTGCATTAAAATGGTAATGTGCTTTTCTTCATTCTGTAATGTGGCATATAAGAATGACTGATTTTCATTTGTTGAAACATTCATGCATTCCAGAAATAGATACCACTTGGTCATGTTGTATGATACTGTATTAACCTGTTTTTGTACTGGTATAAAGAAATATCTGAGGCTGGATGTGTTGGCTCACACCTGTAATCCCAGCACTTCGGGAGGCCAAGGCAGGTGAATCACCTGAGGTCAGGGGTTCGAGACAAGCTTGACCAACATGGTGAAACCACATCTCTACTAATAATACAAAAAATTAGCCGAATATGGTGGTGCATGCCTGTAATACCAGCTGCTCAGGAGGCTGAGGCAGGAGAATTACTTCAACCTGGGAGGCAGAGGTTGCAGTGAGCCAGGTTGGTGCCACTGGACTCCAGCCTGGGTGACAGAGTGAGACTCCATCTCAAAAAAAAAAAAAAAAAAGAAAAGAAAAGAAATACCTGAGACTGGGTAATTTATAAAGAAAAGTGATTTAGTTGACTCACAGTTCCACATGGGTGGGGAGGCCTCAGAAAACTTACAATCATGGCAGAAGGCAAAGGAAAAGCAAAGGCATGTTTTACATGGTGGCAGGCAAGAGTGTATGAAGTGCAAGCACAGTGAGAACTGCCACTTTTAAAATCGTCAGATCTCATGAGACTCACTCAATATTATGAGAACAACATGGGGAAAATTGCACCCATACTTCAATCGCTTCCCATCAGCTTTCTTCCTTGATACATGGAGTTACAATTTAAAATGAGATTTGGGTGTGGACACAGAGCCAAATCATATCATTCTTACCTTGTCCACTACCAAATTTCATGTCCTCACATTTCAGAACCAATCATGCCTTCTCAACAGTCCCCCAAAGCATTAACTTAGAAATCCAAGTCCAAAGTCAAATCTGACACAAGTCAAGTTCCTTCCAACTGTGAGCCTATAAAAACAAAAGGTAGTTAGTTACTCTCA
>NW_026665004.1:0-1722 GCF_009828535.3 Hylobates moloch | reverse complement strand
CTCAATCAAAAGTAAGGTTCAACTCTGTCAGTTGAATGAACAGAACATAAAGAAGTTTGGCAGAATTATTCTTTGTAATTTTTATTTCAAGATATACGTTTTTAAACTATAGGCCCCTTAGCGCTCCGAAAGTCCCATTGAAGTTTCTACAGAAAGAGTGTTTGAAAACTTCTCAATCAAAAGTATGGTCCACCTCTACTAGGTGAATGCACACATCAGAAAGAAGTTTCCCAGAATGATTCTGTGTTGTTATTAATTTAAGACATTCCTTTTTACACTATAGGCCCCTTAGCACTCCGAATGTCCACTTGCACTTTCTACAGAAAGAGTGTTTCAAAACTCCTCAATCAAAAGTAAGGTTCAACTCTGCTAGTTGAATGCACAGATCAGAAAGAAGTTTCACAGAATGCTACTGTGCAGTTTTTATTTGAAGATATTCCTTTTTCCACTATATGCCCCATAGCGATCCGAATCTACGCTTGCAGTTTCTACAGAAAGAGTGTTTCAGAACTTAACAATCAACACTAAGGTTCAACCCTGTCAGTTGAATGCACAGAGCAGAAAGAAGTTTGCAGAATAATTCTGTGTAGTTTTTATTTCAAGATACGCCTTTTTCCACTGTAGGCACCTTAGCGCTCCAAATATCCCCTCGCAGTTTCTACAGAAAGAGTGTTTCAAAACTCCTCAATCAAAAGTAAGGTTCATCTCTGCTAGGTGAATGCACAGATCAGAAAGAAGTTTCGCAGAATGCTTCTCTGTAGTTTTAATTTGAAGATATTCCTTTTTCCATTATAGGCCTTTTAGTGCTAATAATGTCCGCTTTCAGATTCTACAGAAAGAGTGTTTGAGAACTTCTCAATCAACAGTAAGTTTCAACTCTGTTTGTTGAATGCACAGAATAGAAAGAAGTTTGGCAGAATGATTCTGTGTAACTTTTATTTGAAGATATTCCTTTTTCCACTATAGGCCACTTAGTGCTCTGAATGTCCCCTTGCAGTTTCTACTAAAAGAGTATTTCAAAACTCCTCAATCAATACTATGGATCAACTCTGCTAGTGGAAAGCACAGATCAGAAAGAAGTTTCGCAGAGTGCTTCTGTGTAGTTTTTATTTGAAGATATTACTTTTTCCACCATAGGCCACTTAGCGCTCGGGATATCAGCTTGCAGTTTCTACAGATAGAGATTTTCGGAGCTTCTCAATCAAAAGTAAGGTTCAACTCTGTCAGTTGAATGAACAGAACAGAAAGAAGTTTGGCAGAATTATTCTGTGTAATTTTTATTTCAAGATATTTTTTTTTCCACTATAGGCCACTTAGCGCTCCGAATTTCCCATTGCAGTTTCTATAGAAAGAGTTTTTCAAAACTCCTCAATCAAAAGTAAGGTCCACCTCTACTAGGTGAATGCACAAATCAGAAAGAAGTTTCACAGAATGCTTCTGTGTTGTTATTAATTTAAGACATTCCTTTTTACACTATAGGCCCCTTAGCACTCCGAATATCCACTTGCACTTTCTACAGAAAGAGTGTTTCAAAACTCCTCAATCAAATGTAAGGTTCAACTCTGCTAGTTGAATGCACAGATGAGAAAGAAGTTTCACAGAATGCTATTGTGCAGTTTTTATTTGGAGATATTCCTTTTTCCACTGTAGGCCCCTTAGTGATCCGAATGTCTGCTTTCAGTTTCTACAGAAAGAGTGTTTGAGAACTTCTCAATCAACAGT
>NW_026665003.1:0-1722 GCF_009828535.3 Hylobates moloch | reverse complement strand
AAACCACATGATTATCTCAATAGATGCAGAAAAGGCCTTTGACAAAATTCAACAACCCTTCATGCTAAAAACTCTCAATAAATTAGGTATTGATGGGACGTATCTTAAAATAATAAGAGCTATCTACGACAAACCCACAGCCAATATCATACTGAATGGGCAAAAACTGGAAGCATTCCCTCTGAAAACTGGCACAAGACAGGGATGCCCTCTCTCACCGCTCCTATTCGGCATCTGGACTTTTGAAAGCATTGAAAGTACTTCAAGGCCAGTGTGGTGGCTCATGCCTGTAGTCCCAGCTACTTAGGAGCCTGAGGTGGAAGGATCACTCAAGCACAGGAGTCCAAGGTTGCAGTGAGCTCTGATGGTGCCGCTGCACTCCAGCCCGGGTGACAGAGTAATACCCTGTCTCAAAAAAAGAGAATACTCTATTAAAATAGAATACGAGTAAATTCCAGGTCACAACAGCTCCTGTGAACCATTCCTAAGCATGAACAGTAGTATTAATGTGCTGTGTTCTGAGAGGATCTTCCGAACTGCTTTGGCTAATGTCTTCTGCACTAGTGATGATATGTAAACAAACTACCAAAAATAAACCTTAACAAAAACAGTGAGCATCCAAATTGTACGCTCTGGGGTTATAGTGCTATAATGCCAAACTATTCCTCACTCTATTCAATGTTTGTTTCTTGAAAAACTACTTAATCTGGGCCAAAATGCAGTAAAACACAACATGTGCTACCACTGAGAAGCCATGCCTTTAGAATAGGAATCCTAAACTTAATTACAGAGCTGTATCCTTAGAGTCTCCTATTCTCAATATTCAAAAAATTAACCTAAAGAAATAGGACATTATAAGCATAAAATGCTACCTTTCTGATGGGTGCAGTGGCTCATGCCTGCAATTCCAGCACTTTGGGAGGCCGAGGTGGGAGGATCACTTGAGCCCAGGAGTTCAAGACCAGCCTGGCCAACATGGTGAAATCCTGTCTCTACTAAAAATACAGAATTAGCTGGATGTGGTGGCACACACCTGTTAACCCCAGCTACTCATGAGGCTGAGGTGGGAAGATTGCTTCAGCCGGAAGGCGGAGGTTGCGGTGAGCCGAGATTGCGCCACTGCACTCTAGCCTAGGGGACACAGGGAGCCTCCGTCAAAAAAAAAAAAAAAAAAAAAAAAAAAACCCACAAACAAAAACGCTACCTTTTATATGACAAAAAGGAGTAAACTTCTATTCATATTCGCTTGTATATGCATAAAGAAACTTTGGAAGAAGACACATAAGTAACTAGTAAGAGCTTACTTGGAGTGTGGGGACAACTTGGCAGATGGACGCAGGAACGGGAGGAAAATTCACTCAGTCTCTTGATGTATGTTCTGTTTTTTAAACCCTGTCAATATATTACCTAATTAAAAACTAAGTACACAAGTAAATATTATTTGGCATTTGGCTCACTGATAGACTAGAATTCCTGTTACCAAATGTCATCTCTCAGATATTTTTCACATACATAAAAAGGAATTTTAGAAGAATTTTAGGAGTTAAAAAGTAGAAACTGAGTTTGTGAAGTGTATCATGGTGTGCAGTTATATTTTTTCCCATGAAGTTCAAAGTCAGAAGAATTTTATGAGTACTTAAGGTAGAAAGTTACATTTGGCTTAGCAGTGACATTACACACACACACACACACACACACACACACACACACACACACACACAC
>NW_026665002.1:841-1722 GCF_009828535.3 Hylobates moloch | reverse complement strand
TTCTGAAACACTCTTTCTGTAGAAATTGCAAGGGGACATTCGGAGCGGTAAGGGGCCTATAGCGGAAAAAGGAATATCTTCAAATAAAAACTACACAAAAGCATTCTGTGAAACTTATTTCGGTTCTGTGCATTCAACTAGCAGATTTGAAGCTTACTATTGATAGAGCAGTTCTGAAACACTCTTTCGGTAGAAACTGCAAGTGGACAATCTGAGCGCTAAGGGTATTATAGTGGAAAAAGGAATATCTTCAAACGAAAACTACACAGAAGCATTCTGTGCAACACCTTTCTGTTCTCTGCATTCAACTAACAGAGTTGAAGCTTAGTTTTGATTGAGCAGTTCTGAAACACTCTTTCTGTAGAAACTGGAAGGGGATATTTTGAGCACTAGGGGGCATTTAGTGGAAAATATAATATCTTGCAATAAAAACTACACAGAAGCATTCTGTGAAACTTCTTACTGTTCTGTGCATTAAACTGACAGAGTTGAAGCTTAGTTTTGATTGAGCAGTTCTGAAACACTGTTTCTGTAGAAACTGCAAGGAGACATTCGGAGAACTAAGGTGCATACAGTGGAAAAAGGAATATCTTCAAATAAAAACTACACAGAAGCATTCTGTGAAACTTCTTTCTGTTCTGTGCATTCAACTAAGAGAGTTGAAGCTAACTTTTGATACAGCAGTTCTGAAACACTCTTTCTGTAGAAACGGGAAGTAGACATTCTGAGGGCTAAGGGGCTTATAGTGGAAAAAGGAATATCTTTAAATAAAAACTACACAGAAGCATTTTGAGAAACTTCTTTCTGCTCTGTGCATTCAACTAACGGAGTTGAAGCTTACTTTTGATTGAACAGTTCTGAAACACTGTTTCTACAGAAAC
>NW_026665002.1:0-831 GCF_009828535.3 Hylobates moloch | reverse complement strand
AGTGGAAAAAGGAATATCTTCAAACGAAAACTACACAGAAGCATTCTGTGCAACACCTTTCTGTTCTCTGCATTCAACTAACAGAGTTGAAGCTTAGTTTTGATTGAGCAGTTCTGAAACACTCTTTCTGTAGAAACTGGAAGGGGATATTTTGAGCACTAGGGGGCATTTAGTGGAAAATATAATATCTTGCAATAAAAACTACACAGAAGCATTCTGTGAAACTTCTTACTGTTCTGTGCATTAAACTGACAGAGTTGAAGCTTAGTTTTGATTGAGCAGTTCTGAAACACTGTTTCTGTAGAAACTGCAAGGGGACATTCGGAGAACTAAGGTGCATATAGTGGAAAAAGGAATATCTTCAAATAAAAACTACACAGAAGCATTCTGTGAAACTTCTTTCTGTTCTGTTCATTCAACTAACTGAGTTGAAGCTCAGTTTGGGTAGAGCAGTTATGAAACACTCTTTCTTTAGAAACTGCAAGGGGACATTCGTATCGCTAAGGGGCCTGTAGGGGAAAAAGGAATATCTTCAAATAAAAACTACACAGAAGCATTCTGTGAAACTTCTCTCTGTTGTGTGCATTCAACTAACAGAGTTGAAGCTTACTTTTGAGAGAGCAGTTCTGAAACACTGTTTCTGTAGAAACTGCAAGTGGATATTCTGAGCATTCACCTAACAGAGTTGAAGATTACTTTTGATAGAGCAGCTCTGAAACACTGTTTCTGTAGAAACTGCAAGTGGACCTTCTGAGCGCTAAGGTGCTTATAGTGGAAAAAGGAATATCTTCAAATAAAAACTTCACAGAATGCTTCTGTGTAGTTTTTATT
>NW_026665001.1:0-1722 GCF_009828535.3 Hylobates moloch | reverse complement strand
TAAAAGCTAGCAGAATCTAATAAATGATGAAGATAGCAGTGGAAAGAGGGACTCTTAAAGAGGGACAACTAAAAGCTAGCAGAATCTAATAAATGATGAAGATAGCAGTGGAAAGAGGGACTACTAAAAGAGGGACAACTAAAAGCTAGCAGAATCTAATAAATGATGAAGATAGCAGTGGAAAGAGGGACTACTAAAAGAGGGACAACTAAAAGCTAGCAGAATCTAATAAATGATGAAGATAGCAGTGGAAAGAGGGACTACTAAAAGAGGGACAACTAAAAGCTAGCAGAATCTAATAAATGATGAAGATAGCAGTGGAAAGAGGGACTCTTAAAGAGGGACAACTAAAAGCTAGCAGAATCTAATAAATGATGAAGATAGCAGTGGAAAGAGGGACTACTTAAAGAGGGACAACTAAAAGCTAGCAGAATCTAATAAATGATGAAGATAGCAGTGGAAAGAGGGACTACTAAAAGAGGGACAACTAAAAGCTAGCAGAATCTAATAAATGATGAAGATAGCAGTGGAAAGAGGGACTCTAAAAGAGGGACAACTAAAAGCTAGCAGAATCTAATAAATGATGAAGATAGCAGTGGAAAGAGGGACTCTTAAAGAGGGACAACTAAAAGCTAGCAGAATCTAATAAATGATGAAGATAGCAGTGGAAAGAGGGACTCTTAAAGAGGGACAACTAAAAGCTAGCAGAATCTAATAAATGATGAAGATAGCAGTGGAAAGAGGGACTACTTAAAGAGGGACAACTAAAAGCTAGCAGAATCTAATAAATGATGAAGATAGCAGTGGAAAGAGGGACTACTTAAAGAGGGACAACTAAAAGCTAGCAGAATCTAATAAATGATGAAGATAGCAGTGGAAAGAGGGACTCTTAAAGAGGGACAACTAAAAGCTAGCAGAATCTAATAAATGATGAAGATAGCAGTGGAAAGAGGGACTCTTAAAGAGGGACAACTAAAAGCTAGCAGAATCTAATAAATGATGAAGATAGCAGTGGAAAGAGGGACTACTAAAAGAGGGACAACTAAAAGCTAGCAGAATCTAATAAATGATGAAGATAGCAGTGGAAAGAGGGACTCTTAAAGAGGGACAACTAAAAGCTAGCAGAATCTAATAAATGATGAAGATAGCAGTGGAAAGAGGGACTACTAAAAGAGGGACAACTAAAAGCTAGCAGAATCTAATAAATGATGAAGATAGCAGTGGAAAGAGGGACTACTAAAAGAGGGACAACTAAAAGCTAGCAGAATCTAATAAATGATGAAGATAGCAGTGGAAAGAGGGACTCTTAAAGAGGGACAACTAAAAGCTAGCAGAATCTAATAAATGATGAAGATAGCAGTGGAAAGAGGGACTACTTAAAGAGGGACAACTAAAAGCTAGCAGAATCTAATAAATGATGAAGATAGCAGTGGAAAGAGGGACTACTAAAAGAGGGACAACTAAAAGCTAGCAGAATCTAATAAATGATGAAGATAGCAGTGGAAAGAGGGACTGTTAAAGAGGGACAACTAAAAGCTAGCAGAATCTAATAAATGATGAAGATAGCAGTGGAAAGAGGGACTACTAAAAGAGGGACAACTAAAAGCTAGCAGAATCTAATAAATGATGAAGATAGCAGTGGAAAGAGGGACTCTTAAAGAGGGACAATTAAAAGCTAGCAGAATCTAATAAATGATGAAGATAGCAGTGGAAAGAGGGACT
>NW_026665000.1:0-1723 GCF_009828535.3 Hylobates moloch | reverse complement strand
TCTGAGAGTCACCATCCCAATGATGATGAAGTTTCTGGGAGTCAACACCCCGATGATGAATCTTCTGGGAGTCACCATCCCAATGATGATGAAGCATCTGAGAGTCACCATCCCAATGATGATGAAGTTTCTGGGAGTCAACACCCCGATGATGAATCTTCTGGGAGTCACCACCCTGATGATGAAGCTTCTGGGATTCAACACCCTGATGATGAAGCTTCTGGGACTCACCATCCCGATGATGAAGTTTCTAGGATTCACCAACCCGATGATGAAACTTCTGGGAGTCACCAACATGATGATGATGAAGCATCTGGGTGTCACCACCCCGATGATGATGAAGCTTTTGGGAGTCAAAACCACGATAATGAAGCTTCTGAGAGTCACCACCCCGATGATGAAGCTTCTGAGAATCACCACCCAGATGATTAAACTTCTGGGATTCGCCACCCCGATGATGATTTTGGGAGCACCACACGGATCATGTTGCTTCTGGGAGTCACCGCCCCGATGATGATGAAGCTTCTGGGAGTCATCAACCCGATGATGATGAAGCTTCTTGGAGTCACCCCTCCAATGATGATGAAGCTTCTGGGATTCAGCACCTCGATGATGATGAAGCTACTGGGAGTCACCAACCCGATGAAGATAAAGCTTCTGGGTGTCTCCATCTCGAAGATGATGAAGCTTCTGGGAGTAAAAACCCCAATGATGAAGCTTTTTGGAGTCACCACCACGATGATAAAGTTTCTGGGAATCACCACCCCTATGATGAAGCATCTGGGAGTCACCAACCCGATGATGTAGCTTCTGGGAATCACCACCCCGATGATGAAGCTTCTGGGTGTCACCACAACGATGATGAAGCTTCTGGTAATCAACGCCCTGATGATGAAACTTCAGAGAGTAACCACGCCGATGATGATGAAGCTTCTGAGAGTCACCACCATGATTATGAATCTTCTGAAAGTCGCCACCCCAATGATAAAGCTTTGGGGAGTCACCACAACGATGATTAAGTTTCTGAGAATCACTAACCAGTTGATGAAGCTTTAGGGAGTCACCACTCTGATGATGATGAAGCTTCAGAGTGTCACCACCCCAATGATGAAGCTTCTGGGATTCACCACCACAAAGATGAGGCTTCTGGGAGTCACCACCCCTATGATGAAGCTTCTGGGAATCACCACCCCAATGATAAAGCTTTGAGGAGTCACCACCCCGATGATGATGAAGCTTCTGGGAGTCACCACCCCAATGATGATGAAGCTTCTGGGAGTCCCCACCCCATTGATGAAGCTTCTGGGAGTCACCACCCTGATGATGATGAAACTTCTGGGAGACACTACTCCAATAATGAAGCTTATGGGGGTCACTACCCCGATTATGAATATTCTGGGAGACACCACACTGATGATGAAGATTCTGGGTGTCACAACCCCAATGATGAAGCTTCTGGGAGTCACCACAATGATGTTGAAGCTTCAGGGACTCACCACCCCGATCATGAAGCTTCAGGGAGTCACCACTCTGATGACAATGAAGCTTCTGAGAGTCACCACCCCAATGATGAAGCTTCTGGGATTCACCAACTCCATGATGAAGCTTCTGGGAGTCCCCAACCCGATAATGACAAAGCTACTTTGAGTCACCACCCTAATGATATAGAAGCTTCTGGGTGTCATCACCGCAATGGTGTAAATTATGAGAGTCAACACCCTGA
>NW_026664999.1:355-1723 GCF_009828535.3 Hylobates moloch | reverse complement strand
GTGGTTTTGATTTGCATTTCTCTGATGGCCAGTGATGATGAGCATTTCTTCATGTGTTTTTTGGCTGCATAAATGTCTTCTTTTGAGAAGTGTCTGTTCATGTCCTCTGCCCACTTTTTGATGGGGTTGTTTGTTTTTTTCTTGTAAATTTGTTTGAGTTCATTGTAGATTCTGGATATTAGCCCTTTGTCAGATGAGTAGGTTGCAAAAATTTTCTCCCATTCTGTAGGTTGCCTGTTCACTCTGATGATAGTTTCTTTTGCTGTGCAGAAGCTCTTTAGTTTAATGAGATCCCATTTGTCGATTTTGGCTTTTGTTGCCATTGCTTTTGGTGTTTTAGACATGAAGTCCTTGCCCACGCCTATGTCCTGAATGGTATTGCCTAGGTTTTCTTGTAGGATTTTAATGGTTTTAGGTCTAACATATAAGTCTTTAATCCATCTTGAATTAATTTTTGTATAAGGTGTAAGGAAGGGATCCAGTTGCAGCTTTCTACATATGGCTAGCCAGTTTTCCCAGCACCATTTATTAAATAGGGAATCCTTTCCCCATTTCTTGTTTTTGTCAGGTTTGTCAAAGATCAGATAGTTGTAGCTATGCGGCATCATTTCTGAGGGCTCTGTTCTGTTCCATTGATCTATGTCTCTGTTGTGGTACCAGTACCATGCTGTTTTGGTTACTGTAGCCTTGTAGTATAGTTTAAAGTCAGGTAGCGTGATGCCTCCAGCTTTGTTCTTTTGGCTTAGGATTGACTTGGTGATGTGGGCTCTTTTTTGGTTCCATATGAACTTTAAAGTAGTTTTTTCCAATTCTGTGAAGAAAGTCATTGGTAGCTTGATGGGGATGGCATTGAATCTATAAATGACCTTGGGCAGTATGGCCATTTTCACGATATTGATTCTTCCAACCCATGAGCATGGAATGTTCTTCCATTTGTTTGTATCCTCTTTTATTTCATTGAGCAGTGGTTTGTAGTTCTCCTTGAAGAGGTCCTTCACATCCCTTGTAAGTTGGATTCCTAGGTATTTTATTCTCTTTGAAGCAATTGTGAATGGGAGTTCACTCATGATTTGGCTCTCTGTTTGTCTGTTATTGGTGTACAAGAATGCTTGTGATTTTTGTACATTAATTTTGTATCCTGAGACTTCGCTGAAGTTGCTAATCAGCTTAAGGAGATTTTGGGCTGAGACAATGGGGTTTTCTAGATATACAATCATGTCATCTGCAAACAGGGACAATTTTAATTCCTCTTTTCCTAATTGAATACCCTTTATTTCCTTCTCCTGCCTGATTGCTCTGGCCAGAACTTCCAGCACTATGTTGAATAGCAGCGGTGAGAGAGGGCATCCCTGTCTTGTGCCAGTTTTC
>NW_026664999.1:0-255 GCF_009828535.3 Hylobates moloch | reverse complement strand
GCCTGATTGCTCTGGCCAGAACTTCCAGCACTATGTTGAATAGGAGTGGTGAGAGAGGGCATCCCTGTCTTGTGCCAGTTTTCAGAGGGAATGCTTCCAGTTTTTGCCCATTCAGTATGATATTGGCTGTGGGTTTGTCGTAGATAGCTCTTATTATTTTGAGATACGTCCCATCAATACCTAATTTATTGAGAGTTTTTAGCATGAAGGTTGTTGAATTTTGTCAAAGGCCTTTTCTGCATCTATTGAGATAAT